>NC_066585.1:465851991-465951991 GCF_024323335.1 Lathyrus oleraceus | reverse complement strand
TACTACAAAGCAGCCTCCAATTTTCAAATTCCAATCAACAACTATAGGAACTAAAAAGTTAAAGAAACATATTCCAAATTCATACTGTGAATTTATGTTAGACATTATAAACCAACAAAACACAGACAAAGTTAAATGAAATTCTAGCATTGAATACAGAACTAGTCACAACAAACCTTGGGAATACAACCAAGTGGAAAAAGAAGTCGCTTCAGCTGGGACTGTGATAGGTGGGATAAGAAGTAAGTTTGATCCTTTACCTAAAATTTCAAACCACATTAGAAACTAACAGGTAAGAGCATCCAGCAATGTTTTGTAACTAATAAACAAAGAAGCGTATGCATACGAAAAAGATAATATCACTATGAACAACTTAAACATAGGTTAGTAAATCAGAAATGATTCTTCAAAAGCGCTGTGTGTACAGAAATATAACCTACAAACCACAACTGCAAACAAGATCTTGTAGTCACAAAAGTATATATTATATCGGTACCATGTCTTGTGATAGTTCTAGAATAGAAGCGCCATCTGTCTTATCCACAAATGAATGGACAACCTTTGCATAATGACCAGAGGCAACATAGTCAAAACCCATACCACCAATTGCATCCAAAAACGCACCTAACAAAAAAAAACATTTGGTAATTAGAAACATGAAGGGAAAAAATACAAAATAAACAACAATGTGGTTAGATTCGATTCAATCCACCATACCAAATTTTATTCTTGTATTGCAAAGAACATCTGGGTTCGGAGTTCGACCACACCGATACTCTTCAATAATGTAAGAAACCTAATATACAAGTAAAAAGTCAAATATGAGGGAGAGCCGCATTCCCCATAGCTCTACGGGAATAATATTGCAAATTGAACATATTCATTATTAACTTAAAAGTCTAGTTATGTCAATTGAGTAAGATGCTATCAATTGATGTTACAGCTATGAAGCATGGACACATAAAACACTACATTGACACTGACACTGACACATCAACACCGGTAATAATTTTAAAAAATGAATAAATTAAACATAATTACAAGTGTTGGTGTCGGTTTCAGACACTCACTCGGACACACTTTTTTCAAAGATGTCGGTGCTACATAGTGTTAGAGGGACAAATAGTAGCTAAAGGAGTCTTGCATACCACGTTTTTCCAGTATTCATCTGTCAAATGAACAACTTCTAATGGTACTTCAATCTGAAAATAATGAAATAAATACAAAATACAGTTTGAATCTACATTGATAACGAGATAGCATCGCATGAAATAAGGATACGAAAGAAAACCTGATTGCAAACGTCTTTAGCATATTTCAAATCATCTTCCCAAGGGCATTCCGACCAGAAGTTCTCAAAGTCTTCCTGCAAGAAATGGATACAGTACTTTAAAATTACGCAAAAATTGCAAGGTGGAATTTCGAATTAACGTTTAGTGGAAGTGAAAAATGGAAAACATACTTGGAACCATATCTTGAGATAGAAAGCGGTGCAGGAATGACCGGCGGCGTGAAGGAGACGGAGAGCGACGCTGCTGTCGACGCCTCCGCTGACAAGGACGGCGACTCGGAGTGGGTTCTGCGGCAGGGAACAGCGGAGGTATGGGTCCAGTTCGCCATTGAGAGGAGGTAAGGTTTGCAGAGAAGCAGAAGAAAAGAGGTTGGAGGTGGTTAATCGAAGATTAGGGTTTGGTGTGTGGAGGTTTTTGTTTGTGAAATGAGGTAGAGGGAGGGAAGAGAGTGGCCTCCAATTCCAACGTACTGCCATTTTCAACATCTTTCGTGTTTCAGTCTCATCCGCTTACAGTTTAGGCACATAACGCTTTTTTTTTTACTTCTTAGTCCGTGTTTATTTTTTCTTCAAAATTTGGGATAAATAAATACTTTTTTAAGTTTAGAATTTAATACGTAGATTTGAGAAAAAAATTTAGAGCAAACAATATTTTTTTCAAAAAAAATCTCAAATAAACACATTTTAAAATATATATCAAATTAATTAATTTTTAAAAAAAATCTTAGTCCTTAAGAGAATGAGTATGTGACGCATGCACTCAAACCTTTGTTTTAAGCGTCAATGCATAGAGTGCATTATCATGTGTGATGTCAGTAACAGTTACGCGTAAATCTTTAGGAGCATACGTTATTGTTTGTGGCTTCTATTTTGTTTTGGTTTTTTTTAATTATTTTAAGAAATATATAATAATAAAAAGTAAATTATAATATTATTCCATCAAATATAATTACACAACGACGGGAGAGAATTTTAATGACCCGCTCGATTATAATGTTCATCGGTTCCATAACCTGGCACATTCGCTTGCCTTCGAGGTCTCCCACAATGTCCATGAGATGTTTGGGGTCTCCTAGTATTCGTCTAAGCCAAAGGTGGTTGGTGCAAGGGTCATGTGATATTAATGTTATCTAACAAATTTTCGATCATATCTCTGTAGTAGTCGACGCTACCGTAATCGAGTTCGGTGTCCATATTGTTGTAGTTGAGTCGTGTTGGTATGGGCGAATTAATTAGTTGAATTTGAACATTGAATCGTTTTGGAAACTAAGCAATGGTTCTTGTAGTGTTTGAAAGGCATGTGTTGATTAGGTGCTTTTGCGATGTGATGTTTGGGTGCTTTGTTGGTATGATGTTTGGGTGTATATTGGTTGGATGCTATGGTAGGATGAGGTGGAATCACATGTCCCATCGGGGCTATAGTAAGATGTGGTGGCATCATATGATTGTTGGTGATATGGGTCATGCTCTTGATTTTGTGTTTGAGTGTGTGACATGAATTGGTTGTGGTGCTAGGTGTATCTGGATTTAAATATGAATAATTTAAATAACTGATTCATGTGATACAAATGTTATCTAACCAGTTATTTAAATTATTCATATTTATATCCAAAACTGGTTAATTATTAGTATGGTTTTAACCAAATCCATATTTTGGATATGTTATTAATATGGTTTTAACCAAATCTATATTTTGGACATTCATATTCAAAAATAAAAATCAGATTAGTATATTTTTACAAAAATATTTATAAAAAAATTGTTTTTCCTTATAAATTTTTTTTTATTATTTTTAAAAAATTATTTTGGAAAAGAATCAATAAATTTTTATTCAAAAAACAAAAAATAATGATTTTTTTAAAACAAAGTTTTTTTCTAAAAATATTTTTTCCCAAAAATAAAAAAAAATAACTTTTTATTTTTGAAAATAAATATTTTTTCTTAAAATAAAAAAATAGATCTTTTTTGAATTAAAAAGTTCTTGCAAAAATGATTTTAAAAATTTTAAAATCAAAATTAATTATAAAATTGGTTATGGATATAACCAGTTAATAAATGGTTTATAACCATTTGACAAAAATGAAATCTGATTTTAACAATTGGTTTTAATAATCGATTATAACATATGTATTGTTTATGATTATGGAAATTAACCGCCCATGAGCATCCATAGTTGTTAGGTGTATCTGATATGATAATGTTGTGGGGTTGGTTGTTGGATTTGGGTGGGTTGACAATGTTGTTGGGTTTGGTAATATTGTGGGGTTGGTTGTTAGGTGTATGGTGACGAAGCTCGTTGGCGTGGGTCGATCAAATACCTCGAGTCAGACACAAATTATGTCGTTGTAGCTGTAAGACCCCAATTTTGACCCCAAGATCCCTCATGTTATCTCACCATTTGCATTGGCTGTGGGATCACACTTTGGCATCCTCCTTACCCCCTCATTCATTGGGTTTGCATTGGGAGAGGTCACCAAGCACATTTGATTATATCATACTTTATTTTCCTTTGCTTACTAATATGTCTATGTATAATTTTGTTTCTTTTATAGGTAGTGTATGCAGTCATCAATGCCTCGTCAAGCTCATATTTAGGGTTTGAGACCCTCAGTGCAAGGAGATTAATCAAGAGATGGTTCACATTGACTCTAGACATCATATATGGATCCCCATGGTCTTCACATATCATTTTGATCAAGAATTCATCAAGAGTTTGAAGCTTGTTTGTCTTGGAAGCCCTAATTCATCTAGCTATCTTGTGTGACTTCCTCAGCAAGTTTCTTCATTATTTGATCAAATATTTCAATGGATACTTCATTATACATCATCTTATGCATATATGATCCTCCATGAGTCCAAGAGATCAAGACAACTTTAAGTTTGCAAGTTAGTTCATGGTGGTTGACCAGAGAAAATCAACGGGGCAAAGTTGGGGTTCCCTAGACTCTATCTCCTATAATTTTTGTCATATGAAAATTATTCCAAAAGAAAAGTTGTTATTTATGACATTCCAAATAACTTTCATGTTGAGGTAAAGATCTAGTTTCGCTTGAAAAGTCATTTTTTATGGTGAAAGATTATATGTCATTTTGTCTGAACCCTAGTTAAGAAGTCAACTTCCAATGACCATAACTTGCTCAATTTTTATGATATGAAGGTCATTCAAGTTTCATGATTCAATTCAAGGTGTCCTCTCCAACTTTTATTCTTAGAATAAATTCAAATTCAACTTTCAAGGGCATGTGCCAAGAGAAAACATTATAGGTCATTTTGGGCCATTGCCATTGAACAAGTGATTTTCCTCAACTTCTAAAATGCATAACTCCTTCATGACAAATCTAAATTAGGTCAAATTTGTAACCATATTGAATAGGTTTGAAAGAGATACAACTTTTATGAAGTAATGTTTTCCATTTGAAACCCATAGCAAAAGTTATTCAAGGTGGAAGAAGTGAACATTTGATTTGATACTTAGAAAATTTTCAAATATGTTTGATTTCCCAAACTTCCAACTCAAAATTAATCATGATCCAAGCTTCAAATGGAAAAGTGTTTAACATGAAAGTTGTTCCCCTTTATCTCACATTTCCAAAAAGTCCAAGATCATCTCATTTGGCTAAGAATTAAAGGACTTGTATATGGGTTATTCACAAGGTTTCATTTGGATGAATTTCATGTTCACATTCCAATTACCATTGCATGATCACATGACACACTTTCAGCATTGCTCATGAGGGAATTTGGATCTGATTACATCATTTCATGAGCCTATCACACACTCATGTATCCATGCAAGGAAGATTACTATTTTTGGCCAATTTTTGAAATGTGTAGAAAGCAATTGCCTAGCCTATAAATAAGACCCTTCATGCTCAGAATTATGGACACCTTGCTCAAGCTTTGAACCTGCAATCTTAACCCTCACCATTATAGGACAATCTTGAAGGTTTTCATATGAAAATCAAGTTTCAAATCTCCTTCTATTTTGAGATTGAAACTCCAAGAATCCTAGCCTTTCCTTGATCCAATTCAACTTCTGCAAGCTTCTGAAGTCAAGCCAAGGCCAATTGAAAGCAAGATCAAGCAAGGTTCAAGCTCCCTCGAAGGTGATTTTCCATAATTTTTGTCTCTTCGATTCTCTCTCAATTCTTCATCATTCTTTGTGATTTTTGGTTGGCTGAAGCCCTACCAATGTAGGCAACAAGATTGAGTTACTCCAAGGTCAATTCGAAGCAACTCAGTTCATGATCCTCAAAATTTAAATCCATGTATCTTTTTATATACTTGGAATTGGAGAAAATTAAGGTCAGATTCGTGATCATGAGCATTTTCTCTTTGAAATAGTATCCTTGTTTTTCATTTTCCATTGAGATGAAGTTAGACCAGTCCGGTGGAGGTCACTGGAGAAGATGACTGGAGCCCTAGCTCCGGTGGTATGCTGGCACACCTCCTGGCCTTCTGATCATGTTTGGATGTTCTAATCTGGACCTTTGGTTTGAATTACCACGCATGCAACATGTTGACTGATGACCACCATGGAACGCGCGCGTGTGGCCATCAGATCTGCCACCTCAATTAATGAGGGATCTCTGATGGCCCTTGTTTTTTCTTATTCTATTTTAATTTCTGATTTTATGTTTAATCCTCGTATTTTGTTTAATTCATAATAATTTCTTTTTTAATTCAAAAAATATGGGACTTTCACCAAAAATCTTTAAATATTTTTTTCTTTCATATTCTGAATTGAAATTATTTTTTGGATTAATTTTGATATTTTTCATGAATTAGATGTTTTTATGCATATTTTTAATTGTTTAAAAATACTTCTGACTTTTTCAAAAATCATGACATTTTTTGTCTAAGGTCGTTTGACCTTGTTTGACCTAGGATAAATCTCTTGGCCATTTATTTGGTGTTTTGAAGAGATTTTAGGTTTTGACCAAATAAAAATGTATTTTAGTTCACTTTTTAATTGGATTAAGTGCTTAAAAATTATGTTGAGCCATTTTTATGGTCTTGTGATGTTTGACTTTCTGTTTGGGTCTTGGTCAAGGTTGATTTGACTTTTGTTAGATCAAAACCATTAGATTTAGGGGATTGATGAAATGTATGTTTCATCTCTCAAAATGAATGGATGGTTTTGATTTGATGAAATCCCTCCCTCTTTATCTTTATCCCTATTATTTCTCATTCCCTCATTTGACCAATGAAATCTCTAATGTCTTAAGGCTAATTGGTTCATTAATGACCTTGTGTCAGATGAACCAATACAAGTATGACTGAGATAGGTCCTTCCCTCTTGATCTTTTCTTTTAGAGTGTGGTATATTTTAGGAGTTTGGTTCTTCATACCAAATATCTAACATGCATTAACACCTAAATTTTTATTGTCCGGCCTCAGATAGTTGTGACTTCTACATAAGTCCAATTACGATTGCTTAACATAGAGCTAAATTTGACCCTAATGGCATATCATTCTAGTAAGTGAGATTGTAAGTCTCTCATTCTTCATGGTATTGTGTGGAAACTTGACATTTTTTCCTTTCATGAGAGCTAGTGGCATACTTGTTGAATTATCCAAGTTGGAGCCCTTCTCATGGAAGATGTCTTGGTTTAAGGGTTCATACTTGTGAATGAATGGTTGAGTGTTCTCCAAAGAATGACTTAATAAATTAAAAACCACCATTAACACTTGACTAACTTTTGACTAACATTTGACTAACTCTTGTTAATATTGCTTTACTTTTAAGTCATTTACTTTATGCAATTTAAATTTCAGTTATTTATCATTCATTGCCATTTACATTTCATTTAACTTGTTTATGTTTATGCCATTTTCACTTTGCTCATTTGAGCCGTATCTTGTGATTGTATATATTGTTTGAGCATTTTGGTTTTGTTTGTGGTCTTAGGACCTTAAAATACTTAATAATAACAAAAACCCTAAAAAACATTTGGTGGACTGTTGGGCTTGATCTGAACTTTTTAGACTTAGGATTAGGCAGTATTCCCTGTGCAAAAAGGACTTGGCCAATGCCAACATTTTGAGACTGAGCTATCTTCAAACGAGTCTTCATCTGATACAAGCCTTGGGAATTTTTGAACTCATCTGCTACTCTGTCTGTGTACTTAATTATTATTTTGATCTTGTGTCAGATGTTATGCTCTGAGTTGATCAAGGAATCTTTCATCTGATACATGAGAAGACAAAGAAGACTACTAGCTTTTGGATTGCTTGCTTGTATGTGGCTATCTTTATTTGATGTCTTGATCTTCATGATGTCTAGGTATTGCTAATTTCTCATTGATTATTGCTTGATTAAAGTCCAAGGGAAAGTGGGTTTTCTATATGACATTCTTGTCTGTTGGATTGCATCCCATTGGTCAGATCTTTTCAACTCTTAACTTTTAAATATATGCTTAGGATACCCTCTTCATCTCCTCCCCACTTCTTAAATTTCAATATCTCTCCCTCTTTTCAAAAAACTTCTTTGCCTGTGATTTTAAACTTAGACTTTGTTTTAATAATTAGAAACTTTGGCCTTATACCAATGAATTTTCAAACCTTTTTCTTAAATCAAATTTGTAAATAAACTTAATCATATTGACTTAACATTTCAAAAAGACAAAAAGAACTAACAACCTCATTCAAAACTTTTGGCCCTTTGTGCCTTTCTTACTAAACTTTTATTAAAAGCAATTCACCAACTTTGAAAATTTTACCACGAACTACGAGGTTTTGATCCCTCATTTTTATATTGGTACATAGGCACAAGACCGAAGGTTTTGTCAAACACAAAAATATAATCAATGAATTCTTTTCTCATCCCCACACTCTATTTTTCTCAAACATCTTTTATACCAAACACATATGCACACATAAAAAAGGGCTCCCTAGGAGTACCTAGGACACTTTGGGTGGTAACACCTTCCCTCTGTGTAACCAACCCCCTTACCTGTAATCTCTGGCATTTTATTAGTTTTAATTTGAAAACTTCTTATCTTTGGGTTTTGTTCGTACTTTTCCCTTTTCCTTTGGAAACAATAAAAGTGCGGTGGCGACTCTGGTTTTACTGATGTCAAGTTTATCCACACCTTCCCTCTGTTCGTATTTGTTGTAGTTCATCCCTAGAACGGACCATGCAAATTGAAAAGAGTGAAAATAAATTATTTACAGTTAGTTGTAGTATAAAGTAATTAAGTGGAAATAATGAGATAAACTTACTTTGTCACATAGAGGAATGTGAAGTTGTTCTCATTTACGGGGGTGGGTGACAGCATTCTCAACCAACCTCATGCTTGGAGCCAAAAAGCGCAAGAGTAAAACAAACAAGTACCTTTTTGTGTATTTTAACACAAAGAACTACACATATGAGACAAAACAGATGAACCCCAACTATATATTCTTATTTTATTTAGGTCTCTTAACAAAGGTAAATACTTAATATTTACAGTATTACCAGTAGTTTCAAGAAATAAAAAGTTACCAAATAGTATCATAATATAACACTGAGTTCTAATTATTTTTTCATCTTTGGTCAAATATTTGGTTAATATCATATTTGAATAATGTTGTTTAAGGTACTTTAGATTAATACCTTGACCACTTGATGTGTCTTCAAACAAAGCGGCACCCAAAAGTTTCTCGCATATTACATTATCTTGGTTAACTCGACCATTAACCGTCGTACCTTCGATAGATAGTGGAAATGGAATATTTCATCGACTCTTATGGGCGTATGAACCATGCATCAAAGGTTTTGCATTCTGGAAACCTATTATTCAAATTAATGGAACATGGTTGTACGAGAAATATAAAGGAACACTACTCGTGGTAGTGGCACAAGATGGCAACAACAATATTTTTTTAATCGCCTTCGCTCTAGTTGAAGGGGAGATTGTTGGTGGATGGAGTTTCTTTCTAAATAATATCCTATTACACATTGCTCCACAACCTAACTTATGCTTGATTTTATACAAACAAACATCTATTGAGAATGCATACAAAAACCTTAATAACAACTAGCAAGATCCTTCTTCTATGCATGTTTACTGCATTAGACATATTGCTCAAAATTTCATGCAAGAGCTCAAAGACAAGACGCTTTGGAAGAAAGTTGTGAACGCATGGTATGCCTTAATAGAACCTTCATTCCAACACTACCGCAAAGAGATCAGCTTGACAAATGCATATGCATTAAGATTGATCGATAATGTTCCAGTGGAGAAGTGGACTAAGGCATTCGACAATGACAAAAAATCTTGTGGAATTAATGAACTATGTTTTTAAAGGAATCTTAAACCTACCGGTAACCTATTTGGTAAGAGCGGCCTATTTTAGGTTAGGATCACTGTTTGAGATCAGACGTTCAAAATGGAGTTCAGTGTTACAATTGGGACAGTTATTCAGTGAAAGTTCTATGAAATTTATTAAGGAGGAAGCTACCAAAGCTAACACAAATGTGATCATAATGTTTGATTATCGTAAAGGTTGGTTCAATGTAGATTAGACAATGGACCATAATGAGGGGAGGCCAAGGGGATACTATCAGGTTGAACTAGACAGAGGTTAGTGCGATTGTGGAAAGTTCCAAGCCTTCTGTATGCCTTGCTCACATGTCATAGTGGCATGTTCACATGCTCGACAGGATCCTTTCAACCTACTATGTGTCGCTTACAAAGTCATAAACTTATGCAATGTGTACAATAATAACTTTTAGGTGGTAGCATATGAGGATTATTGGCCTACATATCAAAGGGACATAGTGTGACACAATGAAAATATGTGAGTAAAGAAAAAGGGCCGCCCTAACAACACATGTATTCAAACTGGAGTGGATACGGCAAACAAAATGGTAAGATTATGTAGTTCATGTCATCATCCCGAACATAATCGTACAAATTATCCCAATGTTAGAGCAAGCTCCACAACATAATTATTTAATCCACTTTTAGTCCTGCTTTTTATATGTAATTCATTTTATGTAACAATTTAATTTGATATTGAAAACAACGTTATTTTCATAAAGATTACAATATCTGGTTACATCAATTAAAACAACAATACGAAAAACAAATAAAACGACTAAATAACATATATATGTGATTATAACCATCATAACATTTTCATATGAACTATGCATTATAATATGACAATCACTATCAGTTTTAACTAACTCCCAAATACGATGTTCTCCATTATTCTTGAACATTGTAACAAGCCTTACAATTCTTCTGATCTTTTCACTATCTCCAATGTCTTCATCTATCCAACAGATCAAACTCCTCTGAAGATGATCAAAATTCTTTGTGTTCCAGAATCGGATATTCATCGGAGACTTTACTGTTGAATAAATTAAATTGGCATTTCTCTTGATAATATAAGACATTGTTTAAGAAAAATTGAAGGAGAGAATTAAAAGATGGATGGGAAATGATGGGGAGGGAATGACCTATATATAAAAAAACCAAAACATAGGAGCCACAGGAAATGGCGCATGCTTATAAAGGTTGCATGCATGTACCATTGCCATTGGCATCACACATGAGTATGCGCTACAAACATTGACGCCTAAGACAAAAAAAGAAGTGCATGCGCCACAGGCAGTGACACATCCTCTAGGGGACAAATTTTTTTGTTTGATTATTAGTTTGGTATATATTTTGAAAATATGGTTATTTGATTTTTTTAGATAGTCGTTATTTAATATATATATATATATATATATGACTTAATTTAAGATTTTGTGTTGATCTCTTAATTAATAACTTTATTTTTAGGTCTCAAAAATAAATTTTTAGTCAATTTGTTCTATTATATTAATTTTTAACTTTAAATATATTAAGTGAGACAATATTGTTGAGCGTCTATTATAAATTTTATTAATTTTTAAATTTTTTAATCATTTGATTATCTTAACAAATATCACATCATTAGATTTTAATGGTCTATTAATTATAACAATGGTTAAATATATTTTTTATTTTCTTAAATATTCACAACTTCACTTTTAGTTCTTACATTTTTTTAAAGATTGGTCTTATAAATATTTTTCATCCACACATTTGGTCCTTCACATTAAAGATCTCTAACAAAATCTGGTTTGGTAGGACATGTGGCTTAAATTTGAAATTTTGCAGTTAAAATGACGGTTAGAGTGAAATTTATTGCGTTAAATTATTTTTACTGAATTATAAACTTCATTTAAATTTTACTTAATTCTCAATTGTCTTCTTCTGAAATGTTAAACGTGAAACCCTAGTTTTTCTTAAAAATATATTAATGGCTCATCTCTCAGCTCCACATTGATGTAGTTCGAAGCTTGTATTGCCAACACCATGTCAAAGTTTGCATTGCCAAAGCCAGAAAGGAGCTAACCGTTTGGAGGGTGTCCTCTCTTCATTTCTAGTGGTGTACGAAGATTTTGAAGTTGCTTTTGGTGTGGTCCTTGAAGTAGGTAAGGACATTGAAAGTTTTGGTCCCATTGAAACCATATATCACACACCTTTCAGACAAGTTCTCTCACATGTCTTCTTACTTTTTTTTTCTTTTTTGAATTGCTTAGGGTTTCTTTTTGCTCTTTCCTACATATTTTAGGTTTTTTTTCATGTGTTCATGAGCTCCAATTTTGTCATGTATACCAATGGAATATTATAACATTGATTGTTATTTGAATTTGACTAATATTGTATTATGGTTTGTAAAACATCAATGTTATATTGAGTAATTTTTTTATGCTAAATTAGGGATGGCAATTGAACTCATCCCTAGTGGACACCAGTAAAAATTACTCAGAATAGATAGGGTAAAAATCCGGAAAATGGGTATGTGCATGGGCAATGACAATTATCCACTAAAATAAGTGGGTATGAACGCGGGTACAGATACCTTAGTACCTACCCCATCCCATACCCGTAAATATATATATATATATATATATATATATATATATATATATATATATATATATATATATATATATATATATATATATATATATATATATATATATATATATATATTATGTACACATGTTAACTTATCAATTTTTTGAAATACATCACTATTAAACTTGTATGCATTTTAATATAAATGTTTTGTTTATCTCTTGCATCAATAATAACGTCCTTGCATTTTTTTAATATTGTTAAAAACTTAAAATGAAATGATAAATTATAATTTATATATTATTTTTTATTAGAAATATGGGTAAACGGGTATGGGTATGCGTACTTAGGTACCCATAAGGTATGAGTACGAGTACAAATGTTGGCGCCCACGTGTGAATGGGTTCGGGTACAAGGATTTTTTAAAATAGCGGGTATGGGGACGAGTACTATAATACCCTGCTCATACCCTAACCATTGTCATCCCTATGCCAAATTAATATTATGTTGACTAAAATATTGTATTTATGTAAAATTAATGCCAAATTTACCCCTTATAATATGTGTAATGTACAAGAGCTGGGCTTATTTAAGCTGGTATTCTACATCAAGGATTGTTTTATAAAAGACCCTAAGTTAAAGTATGAAAGTAGGGATATTTATGCACACAATGCACAAAACACTAACACTGATTTTTGGTCCTTTTTAAGCTAGTGGCCTAATTAAGGGTAATTAATGTCAAATTTACCCCCCTTTTAATATGTGTAATTTACAAGAGACGGGCTTATTTAAGCTGGTATTCTACATCAAGGATTGTTTTGTAAAAGACCCTAAGTTAAAGTATGAAAGTGTGGATATTTAGGCATACAATGCACAAAACACTAACACTGATTTTTGGTCCTTTTTTAAGCTAGTGGCCTAATTAAGGGTATGGATTCAAAGTTTGGTATTAATGGTGTGAAAATGTGCTTGAAACATGAAGGTGGTAGTTTGGAAGAAAAGTAATGTTATATATTACGAAACATTTGAAAACAAAAAATCAAGAATACATACATGTCAATGTTTTAGAGCAAAATCTTAAACTTATTTTAAAATTAATTTCATTTTAATAGGAAACATGGGGTGGTGGTGGTAATGAGTGGTTGAGATTTATTCTTGCCTTTCTTATTTTCATTCTTTCGTGAGAATAATCATTTTCCTTTGGAAAAATATCTAAAACCCTTTAGAAACGATGAGAATGCATCATTATTATCTTTATTTACTAAGAAGAATCATTGTGAAGTTGAAATTTATACTGAGCCTAAACCATCTACAAGTGAGTTCACATATATGGAGAAGTTAAGAGAGAAAAATAAGGGACAACAAAGTGTTGAGGATGTAGATTAGTATAGTGAATCAAGTGATGAATTTATCAATAGTTTACACTTTAAAGACAATGAAGAATAAAGAATGCTTGATTTTGATGAACACTTTGATAAATGGTTTAGTTTTGAGTTGGATGAAGGTGATTCTAGCAGGGAGAATGTTGATGGTACTACCATAAGTGAACCACCCAACCATAGCTTCAATAAAAATGCCAAGGCATATTAGGTTGCAAAAATGATTGTAGACAAGTTGAAGAACAATACTAAGATGAAGTTAAATGAAATGGTCTCAAATTTAAGGTTGATGTTTGCAACTGAGATCAATGGTTGTAGGGCTTTTAAATCCATGCAGCTTGCTAGAGAAATTGTTGAAGGAGACTCAAGTAAGCAATATAGTTTGATATGGGCATATGGTGCTTAATTGAGGAGGGCTTCACCCGAAAACACATTTAAGTTAAATACTAGAAGTCTAAGAAATGACTTGCAACCACAATTTGAAAGGTGTCACATGTGTTTTAATGGAACAAAAAAAGCATTGACACTTGCATGTGGACTATTTTTAGGATGATCCTATGAAGTACACACATAATTGTTATCATAAGACTACATATATGAAATGATAACATGAAGTTGTCACCCTCATCAATAGGAAAAACAAATGGCCCAATACCACTGATCCTAAAATATTTCCACCAATGTCCAAACATGATCTAGGAAAAACCAAAGAAGCTTCATAGAAGGGAACCAAGTAGGGGAAACCAAACAAAATGGCAAAGATCAAATACAAACCATGGGTGCAAGAAATGCTTAGAATATGGGCACAATAGTAGAACATGCAATAAAGGTAAACAACTTACAATATTCACGATGAAAATATAACATTTGTTACTAAGCCTGTTGAACCACCCACACCAGCAAGCCAAACTCCAAATTAGTGTGTTATACTTAGTATCTTCAAATGTTTATTTTACTAACATTATGCTATTATAACATATCAGAAATATGATACCAAAAAGGAAAATGTTCAATCATGTTCCACTTTTAAAAAAAAGAGTGATATACTTATGACGCCTAAAACACGAGACATAGTGGGATCTGAAAAGCATGTTGAAGATCCAGTTGTGATTCCTGAAGAAGAAGACACAGTTGGTAGGAGTGCTATGAGAATGAAGAATTGGGATGAAAGATAGAACGACATGTGTTAATGATTTTTTCTCATGAATTATGTATTTTTTTCGGTTTTGACTTTGTTTGTACTATAAGTGTCGTACCTCAAAAAATGAGAACACGACCTCGCAAAGCATAATTGCACACTCGCGAAATAGAATAGTAGAGTTTCCACCAAACTTTATTTATTCTCAAAGAGGGAAAGGGAAAATATCGATAAAACCCAAAAAGAACGACTGAGATTATGGTCGTCGCAACCAAATCAGGGTTCAGGAGTCGATTATGCAAGGAGAAGGTATTAACACCCCTCACGTCAGTTGTACTCAATCAGAACCATTTGGTTAGTTGTGCGCGTTAGTGTTAGCTTTGAAATGTTAGGCTTTTCGACTTATTAAAAGGGAAAAAGAAAAGGATAAAAAGGTTTTTTTTATTAGGTTGTCTGACGAAACTTTGAATCTCGCTCCTACGCATCTCTAGGTGCGATGGAGAACTCAAGGCTTACGTAGTTATGGGTAGAAAATATTTGTTTGTTGGTCGATTTTAGCGAAAGCTATTTTGTGTCAATCGCCCAAAAAACATTTACTGTTATCCAAAATAAATGGAGAAGGGAACGTTTGCATCATAACCGAATGGATTTATAAATTAACATTCGTGGGCAACATCACTAGCTTAATCACACATTTAACTGGACAAAACATTGTTTTTGCATCGTCTTGAGACAAAATACGTTTCGTTTGTGAAAAGGGTTTGAATCAATGCCAAAAGGAAAAATGGTTTGAATGTGTTTGATGTATTTTTGGGTTGGAAGTCGAGTATTTATGACTTGGAAGCTTTCACAACTTAGGCCCAATACTCGGAACTATGATTGGATTTTACACCCAGGTAGTTCTTTACTTCCATTTTGTTATGAAAAAGTCAAAGTTGTTAATGGTTAGTCATTTTTTTTATTTTCTTGAGAAAAGAAACTTGACATTGGATCAAGCTTTTATTTGTGGTTATGAAAAAAAAATTGAAATGATTGAAAATGATTGATAGTGAAATGGATGGAGAAAATGATTTATGGTTGAAATGAATTTGGGATTGAGTGGTGGAGGTTTAATGTTGACCAAGTGTTTTTATTGTTTGAAAAAAGGGGTTGATTTTATTATTGTCTATTATTTAATTAACTTAATTAACGATCTATCTGAGGAAAAAAATAAAAGCAAGAGAATAAAGTACAAATTACAAACAAAGGATTAGGGGTACATTTGACTTTGGAAGAATAAGATAAATAGATAATAATAAAAATAAAAACTAATCAATAAATGAATATAAAAAAAAGCAAGAAACAATAAACATTAAATGAAAAGACCTCTTTTTTTTTTTTAAAGTTTTCCTTGTTTTTTTTTATAAAAGTAGAAAATCATATTTTTGATTTGGTTTAATAAACAAAAAAAAGGGATTTTTCTCTTTGTTTTTTTGTTTAATTTTAAATAAGAAAAAAGAAAAAAGAAAATTTCTAAAAAAATAAAAAGGAAAATAATAAAACAAAATAAGGATTATATATAAAAAAGAAAAAAAATGAGAACAATGGGCCAAAAATCAAAACAAACCCAAATAAAAAACCTAAATGAAGAAGGGGGTGCAAGGAGAAGATGGTCGTTGACCCAAGGGTTCAGAAGCCCACTTGGGAGTCAACTCAAGTTGACTCAGCAAAGGGAGTTGATTGGGCTTCCGATAAATCACAGAGCAAATAAAGGGTTACGATATGTGTTCTACGCATGCTAACTGTGGCGAGGTTAACAGACGATCCACTGTTGACTAGGGAAGTCAACAAAATAAAGGGTTTCTCACAAAGCCAAATGGCGCAATCCTAGTGAACAACAAAGGTATTATTAATGCACCATTGAGAGAGAGGAACTTCACTTCCTCATATTCTCTCTCTCTCTCTCTCTCTCTCTCTCTCTCTCTCCCCAATCTCTCAAGAACACCCATGGGTGTTCAAGAGCACCGCCACCGCCCAAAAAACTACCCTGTTTTCCAGATTCCGGTTGAAGCTCAACCTAAATCTTCAACCGAACTTCCATCAAACCCATAACACCATAAAACTTCGCCAAATCCCAAATATTTTCACATAAGCATACCCTTAAATATTCTTCTAAACCTGGACCCTAAACCACAAATCTCTATAATGCAAGAACACAACAGATTGAAACCCTAAAAAAATGAAACCCTAATCTCCTAAACCTCAAAATCCAAACCAAAACCTAGCTTGACTCATCATATGAACAACAAAGTAAAAAACGAAATAAGCAACAGAAAACAACATAAATTTGAGTCAAGAACAATGACACAAAACCTAGGTCTCAAAAACATTCAATTTGGTTCAAGAAAAAAAACAACATCAAGCAAGGCATCTGAGCACATAGGAAGGCAAACAAAATATAAATACGAAGGGGCCGAGATGTTACGAATCAGATGTTACCGACATGAAACCCACACAGGTAAAGTCCTCTTTCTAACTCCGCTCCCTTGAAAATCTCTGCCACTTTTCCTTCTTATATTTCTTTGGAAAGCTTGTATAAAGCTCTATCTGATGATGATGCTTTATGATGCTTATTTGCATATTTTCATTTGGTGAATGGATTATGCTTACCTTTTCTTATGCATGTTTATGACTTCTTTCCTTATTTCCACCATAAAATAGGAATGGTAATTCCATTTGATACGAGAATGAATGCGTTAGGAAGCTAACATAGAGTACTATGAGATAGAGAGAGGTCTTTATGACTTATTCCACTGAACTTTTCTCTGAGTCCGGTTAACCCCACCATAGGATGATCCGACAGATGTTGCTTTGAGACTTGGAAGTGGAATAAGTTAGATTGAGGTGGCCTGTGTGATAGCTTTGCCTAGCGTCCTTGTAGCATGTTATGTGATCATGTGGGCTTTATGTATGTTATGAACCATATTATGATACATTTTATATATCGTTGGTTGTGATGCTTGTGTGTGTATGCATAAAAAGATTAAAATCCTATGATGATGAGTGAGGAAAACATAGGAGTATAACTCCATCAATAAATTAGAAAGATAATCTAGGTTATGAAGATGAGTATGTGGTGATGCTTGGACGCAAAAGTTAGCTCAGTGTGTATCGCCGACAAGTATTCACTTAATTAGCGAATCAATATGCATTGTATGGAACATGTGGTGTATATGTGAGTGAGTGAAGATGATCACATAGTAATTGATGGAAAACATACGAACGGGTGAATATGATCACCTAGTATTTGATGAACAACATGAGAATTGGTGAATGTACCACCTAGTGATTGATAAGAGTAATCATGATGATATGAAACCTAATCATGTATTCAAATATTTTCTTGCTAATGTGCACATACCATTTGGGAGGCTTATGTAAAGCAAAAAATGGGGATGTGGCACCAATGACAAGATATTATGCACATACCATTTCAGAGGCTTATGTAAAAAGGTAAGTGGGGATGTGGTGGAACGCCCCTAACCTATTTAATTGTTTTTATTTAATTATAGCATTTTATGAATTATTTGATAATTTATTTATATGATGTTGGTGTGTTTTTGGGTGTTTTATGATGTTTTAGAGTATTCGAGAATATTTTAATAATTTAATAATTATTAAAATATTTGATTCACAGTGGTAGATTTTATTTAATTATGTAAAATAACGATAATAATCATTTGAGGTTTATAATAATAATTATTTAATTATTTAAATATAGCGTGACACCTTATGTTAAAAATATATTTTTCTTTTAAAATCAAATAAATATTTTGTTTAAATATTAAAGATGTGCCGTTTAATTGAATAATTATTTAATTTAATATTTATTAATTAAATAAATATTTCCTTTGGGATTTGAGATTAAATATTTGGGAATTAATCTTAATGTTGGATTAAACACACACACACACACACACACACACACACACACACACACACATATATATATATATATATATATATATATATATATATATATATATATATATATATATATATATATATATATATCGTAAGGGAGGGTGTGAGAGTTATGGTAAAAATTAAGGTTTGAAGCATATCTCTAAACGGCACATCTGAGTCTAGAGAGACCATTTTGGGAGCGATCGTGAGACAGTGATTTAGAGAGGGGGGAACATCAAGATCTTAAAAGCTCAATCGATAAGGTAAAGGGGGAGACTGCTTACTATAGGATGGGTATTAGGAAACAAAACGATGAGGGTTCCCTTACCCTCTCATCAACGCGAGGTTATTGTTATTTTATCTCTGTGTTATGTATCGTATCAAAATACAAGTTTTGGGTTTGACCCTATGGGGTTTGATCAAAACCCCTATGATCGATTATATGTTTTTTTATAATCATATGTATGTGGATATATACAAGAACTGTGAAATTTATGTTGTTAATTGATTATTTATGACGATCTGTGAGCAATTGGGATTTTTCTGAAATTTTTGATCGATCGATTGTATCGATCTGTGCCCAAATGGAATAATCTCATTTGGTCACTGTACATTTTGACGATGAAAAATGGATTGACTGTGTTGGATATTGGGATTTAAAACCTTGTAACTGGTATATAAAAAACTTAATAAAATATTTTTCCCAAATAAAAATTATGAACCCTGTTTTTCTGTAAAATTTCTCGAAGTCACACGTGCTAGGAATGAAACCACGCATTCCAGAAAATTAGAAAAATTCAGGATTTTGGAAAAAGACAGAAACTTAGAAAATCTGAGGTAGGAAGGTTGGTTGCATCCATCGAAGGAGAAGTCACGCTTCAGAGGGGAAATTTGGCGTCCGATATCAGAATAACTCTAATTATATATTTTCGGAAAGGGAATCATCCCAGAAATCAAACTCACTGCCATGCAGTGACTCTTCGCTTTTTAGCTGTTTAAGCTCGTTTAAGTTCCGAAAACAGTGTTTTACTATTTTATGAAATTTTAGCAATTTATGTTTTATTTGTTTTCATTATTTATTTGTTTATGATTAAAAACCCATAAGACTCACTAGAGTTTCTTTATTTTATATATTTAAAGATCTTTGGCAATGCCACAAGGATTAACCTTTTGGTTATAACAAATTTTAGAGTTTTGTTTAATCTTTCTGGTGAATAATAAATTTTATAAATAAAGCTAAAACTAACAAAATCTTTGTTCTTAGTTGAAATAAGTTTTTTAGTTGGAAAATTAATGATGTTAGCTTTGATAACTTTAACTTTTCGTAATAAAATTTAGTTATGTAAAAATATTATATTTAATTTAATTTAATCCTTTGGAGGAATTAATGATTTTTTGATGTTATTCTGGAGGCCTATTGTAGCGGTAAATTCATGACCATAAAGCTATGTATAAACTTAACGTCAATAAAACCAGAATCGCCATCGCGCTTTTATTGTTTCCAAAGGAAAAGGGAAAAGTACGAACAAAACCCAAAGATAAGAAGTTTACAAATCAAAACTAATAAAATGCTAGAGATTACAGGTAAGGGGGTTGGTTACACGGAGGGAAGGTGTTAGCACCCAAAGTGTCCTAGGTACTCATAAGGAGCCCTTTTTTATGTGTGTATGTGTCATGGTACAAAAGATGTTTGCAATAAATAGAGTGTGAGGATGAGAAAAGAATTCATTAATTATATTTTTGTGTTTGACAAGACCTTCGGACTTGTGCCTATGTACCAACATAAAAATGAGGGATCAAAACCTCGTAGTTCGTGGTATCAATTTCAAAGTGAGTGGATTGCTTTTAACAAAAATTTAAGTTTGAAAGAGGCACAAAAGGCCTAAAAGAGTTTGAATGAGTGTTGTTTATTTTTTGTCTTTTTGAAATTTTAAATCAATATGATTAGATCCATTTACAAGTTTGATTTAAGAAAAGAATTTGAAAATGCAATGGCATAAGGCCAAAGTTTCTAATTTGCAATAAAGTTTAAGTTTAGAAATCACAAGCAAATGAGGTTTTTGAAAAGAGGGGAGAGATTTGAAATTTTAAGAAATGGGAGGAGATGAAGAGACTAATCCTAAGCAAAAATTTAAAAGTTAAGAGTTAAAAAGATCTGACCAATGGGATGCAACCCAATAGACAAGAATGTCATATAGAAACCCACTTTTCCTTTGGACTTTAGGATCAAGCAATATCAATACACAAATAGCAAGATGAAGAGCAAGGCATCAAATAAAGATAGCCACATCCAAGTTAGCAACTTCATAGTCTTCTTCATGATCTTCTCCATGTATCAGATTACATACTCCTTGAATGGCTCAGAAAAGGGCATTAGACACAGTTTCAAAGTAACATCTGCATCAAGACCATGTAGCAGATGAACTCAGAGGGATCTCAATACTTGTAAGAGATGAAAATCCACTTTACAATGACTTGGTTTCAAAAAAGTTGGCATTGGCCAAGTCCTTTTTCATAGGGAATGTTGCCTAATTCTAAGTCCAGGTCTCAGATTAAATCCAACAGTCCACACAAACATTTTTTAAGAGTTTTTTTTTGTTGTTTATTATGTACTTTAAGGTCATAAGACCACAATCACAAATAAGATACACAAACAAGTATATACAAACACAATATATGGCTCAAGTGAGCAAAGTGAAAATGACATAAACATAAACAAGTCAAATGATATGTATAATGACAAATGATAAATGGCTTGAATTTAAAGTGCATAAAAGTAAATGACTTGAAATTAAAAGTTAGTCAAATTGTTAATGGATTAGAAGTTAATGGAGTTTTGCTTTTCAACTTTTTAAGTCAATCTTTGGAGAACACTCAACCCTCTATTCACAAGCATGGATCCTTGAACCAAGACATCTTCCAAAGGAAGGAAAAAAGTCAAAGTTTCCACACAATACCATGAAAGGGGGGAGACTTACAATCTCACTTACTAGAATGTTATGCCTTTTGTGTCAAAATTTAGCGCTATGTTAAGCAATCGTAATTGGACTTATGTAGAAGTTATAACTATCTAAGGCCGAGCAATAACTTTTTTGGTGTTAATGCATGTTAGAGACATGGTATAATGAACTATACTCCTAAAACATACCACACACAAAAAGAAAATGATCAAAGGGTGGACCTAATCTCATACATACTTGTATTGGTTTATGAACCAATTAGCCTTAGGATATTGAGATGTCATTGGTCAATGAGAGGATTGGGATAGAAAGGGATTGAAGATGAAGAGGGAAGGGAGATTAGACAAACACAAATTGGTCATAGAAGGAATTTCATCAAATTAAAATCATTCATTCATTTTGGGAGATGAAATATACATTTCATCAATCCTCTAAATCCAATGATTTTAATCCAACAAAAGTCAAATCAATCTTGACCAAGGCCCAAACACAATAGTCAAACTCCACAAGTCAATAAAAATGGCTCAACATAATTTATTTCAATTAAACAAATTAAAAATCAATTAAAAATGCATTAAATTAAATTATGTTTTATCAAAAAGCTAAAACCTCTTCAAAAGACCAAATAAATGGCCAAGATATTTATCATAGGTCAAACAAGGTCAAAGGACCTAGGAGAAAAATTTTCACTATTTTTGAAAAGTCAGAAGTATTTTTAAACAATTTAAAATATGCACAAAAACAATTAAAACATGAAAAATATTAATATTGATCCAAAAAATAATTTTAATTCAGAAAATGAAAGAGAAAAATATTTCAATTTTTTTGGTGAAAGTCCCATATTTTTTTGGATCAATATTAAAATTAATATGAATTAATGAAAATAAAGCAAATAAAATGTAAATTCAGAAATTACAAAATACGTGGACCATTTGATCTCCCTCATTAATTGAGGTGGCATATCAAATGGTCCCGCGTGTTCCATGTGATCATCAGTCAACTGCGTATCACGGGTGGTGATCACAACCAACACTCAAGATTAAAACAATTTGAATGGATCCTGTGGTTGGGAAGCTTGCCAACACATCGTCGGAGTCAGAGCTCCGGTCTTCTTCTCCGATGGACCTCATCGGATTGGTCCACCTTCAACCATCACCAAAATGAAAAATCAAGACATGGATTTAAAGAAAAAATGCTTAGGAGCTCGAATCTGACCTCAATTTTGTCTAATTCTAAGCATATGAAAAGATACAGGGAATTAAATTTTGAGGATCATGATCTGAGTTGCTTCGATTTGACCTCAAAGTAACTCAATCTTGTTGCCTACATTGGTACGACTTCAGATAACCAAAAATCAACAAGAATAGTGGAGAAATAAGAGAGAATCGAAGAGTGGAAGTTTCTGAAAATTCACCTTCGAGTTGATCCAACTTGACTTGATCTTGATCTAGATTTGATTGCTTTCTCCTCCTCTTGCTTGTAGGAACCAAATGAACTGAAAATGGAAGTGAATTTCTAGAGTTTGAACTTCCAAACAGATGGTGAAGTTCAAGCTCGATTTTAAAGAAATATCAGAAAATTCTACGGCAGTGAGGGTTTACAGAGGTCTAGCAAAGCTTGGGCAAGGTGTTGATGATGAATCTGAAGCCTTAAGCTTGTTTAAATATGTATTGTGTTTCATATTTGCACCACTTGAAAATTTGACAAAAATATCAATTCACTTGCATGGGTGCCTGGGCAATCATTTAGGCCTTTAGAGTGATGTGATCCAACTCCAAATCATGCACAAAGTCTATTGAACTCATAATGTGCAAGCATGCAAAAGCAAATGATCATTTGAAGTTCAAACTTGCCAAAACACTTCCCATAGTGAAGCCATGCACAAGTCCTTCAATTTTGGCCCAAATGAGATGATCTTAGATGTTTTGGAAAGGTAATATCAAGGGGAACAACTTTCGTGTTGAACACTTTTTCATTTAAATCTTGGATCATGATGAACTTTGAGGTGTAAGTTTGGGAAATCAAACATATTTGAAAATTTTCTAAGTCCCAAGTCAAATGTTCACTTCTTCCAGCTTGAATAACTCTTTTTATGGGCTTCAAATGAGAAACGTTCCTTCATCAAAGTTGTAGCTCTTTAAAACCTCTTCAATTGGGTCACCAATTTGACCATATTTGTATTTGGCATAAAGGAGTTATGCATTTTAGAAATTGGGGAAAATCACTTGTTTAATGGTATTGGCCCAAAATGACCTATAATGTTTTCACTTGACACATGCATTTACAAGTTGAATTTGCACTTCCTCTAAAAATCAAAGTTGAAGTAGACATCTTGAAATTGATCATGGAATTTGAATAGCTTTCATCTCATAAAAAATGAGCAATTTATGATCTTGGGAAGTTGATCTCCAAATTAGGGTTTAGACAAAATGACCTATAATCTTTCACCATAAAAAATGACTTTCCAAGCAAAACTAGCTCTTGACCTCAATCAACCACCGTGAACCATCTTGATAGCTTGATATTCTCTTGATTTTTTGGACTCATGGAGGATCATATATGAATAAGATGATAAAATTTGGAATATCCCTTGAAATATTTGATCAATTGTTGAAGAAACTTGTTGAAGAAGTCACATAAGATACCCAGATGGATTAGGGTTTCCAAGGCAAACCAACTCCAAGCTCTTGATGATTTATTGATCAAAATAACATGTGAAGATCATGGGGATTCATATATGATAATTAGAGCCAATGTATCCCAATTATTGATTGAGCTCCTTGCAATGAGGGTCTTAAACCCTATATATGAGTTTGATAAATCATAGGTGAGCATACACACTACCTACAAAAGAGTTAAACTATATAATGACATATTTTTTTGGTATTTTGGTTAGTAAATAAAGAAAAATGAAGTATGATACAATCAAATGTGCTTGGTGATCTCTCCCAATGCAAACCCAATGAATGAGGGGTAAGGGGGATGCCAAGTTGTGATCCCATTGCTAATGCATATGATGGGAGTGACATGAGGGCTCTTAGGGTCAAAACTAGGGTCTTACAGCTGCCCCTATTTAAGGACGTTCTAACTGAGGAGATGAAGGTTAAAATCTTTGTATCGACTCAGTAGAATGGGCTTAAATAACAACAATAGAAACGAATTTTGGTCCCTAAGAGACCTCATGATGCATATGATATTAAATGTTAAAAGTAATCTTTATGGGGTAAAATTTTCCACAAGAGAAAAGAATCCAGAGAGACTGAAAATTCGTAGGAGCATAATGCATTCTATAAGGAAAACTCACTGGGAGGACAGAGACTCTGGGGGGATAAAAGGTTGTGCGTATGCCAGGCTATGACTTAAAATTGTTGGGGGACACGAGAGATTCCATGAAAATAAATCAATGGAAAGACTCAACCGGGGAAGAAAAGAACACCTGCATGGGAAACGGGTAGATCAGGATAAAGCTGAAATACTCGAACCAAGCAGGAAAAAGCAATCTCACTGAGGAAATATACAACTCAAACTCAACTGGGGAAGAGATGATCTTCAACACAGGAGTAACATAACTATATTATCCACTACCGGTTACTGAGTAAGGAGATAACAAAATTCTGCCAGGGAGGATATCCGTTACCGGTTAGGGTAAACATATCAAGGATGACTCGCTGAAGGTAACCAGGAGGTGTATTCATTACCAGTTACTGGGTAAGAATGACCTGTCGGGGAAAAGCCAAAATAGGGTTTACAACTACCGATTACTGGGCAGAAGACCAAAGAGAGAGAATATTCATCACTAGTTAAAGTGAACATATCAAGGATAGACTCAAAGGGAAGAATATTTGTCATCGGTTAAGATGAACATATCCAGGATAGACTGCCGGAAAAGTGGGGATTACATCTATCGGATACTAGATAAAATATCAAAAAGAGAATATCTGTCATCGGTTAAGATGAACATATCAAGGATAAACTCCGCAAGGGGAAGCAAGATTTACAACTACCGGTTACTAGGCAGAAGACCGCAAAGAGAAGGAAACCTGTCATCAATTAGGATGAACATATCAAGGATTAACCCTCTGGGGAAAGAAACAGGGATTACAACTACCTTTTTACTGGGTAGAATACCAAAACGAGAATATCCATCATCGGTTAAGATGAACATATCAAGGATAGACTCAAAGCAGGGGAAGAAAATATCCGTCATCGGTTAGGATGAACATATCAAGGATAGACTTCCTGGGGAAACGTGAAAACGAATCCGCTGGGGAAAATAGGTTACTTTTGCCAAGTATTGGGGCAAAAGTTAAATACTTGTAAATTGAGGAGAATATTACCAGTTACTGGGTAATAGACTCTCAGGGACCAAAAGCATCTGTTGAAGGAGAATTGCCATCCAAGGCGCAACGGAATTAAAAAATTTCTCCATTTAGTGATCCTTACGAATGGGCATGATCAGTGATAGAATCGTTACCTCTTGTGGCGATCACGAACGTTGAACGATGACAACGTCTCTACTCAGTCCACACGAACGGATTCCTTCAATCGCAGTGCTAGCTGTTATGAATGAAGGCTTTGAGTGAGAGAAAGAGAGATACGAAATTCCAACTCTTCAGTTGTGTTATATTCCCATACAATGCTTCTGCACAAGAGTTCTATTTATATAACCACTTGTGTGGGCTTCAAGCCAAAAAGCCCACTTAAGTGTATTTTGGCCCATATCTCATAATATGCCAAAATCACTTAAGTATTTGGTACCTTACCATACTTCGTATTCTACTTAAGTACACCGTACCTTACGATGTTCCTTAGTTACTCTATCTCTCATCAATCCGTCCTTTGTGTGTGACCCTGTAGGTTTTTGCGACGTTGGCAATTATATTAAATCACGCATTTAACATAATAAACAGTGAGCGGTATCTAGCAACACATCACTGCTACCTAAGACACGAAAATGTCATGTGATCTGACAAAACCTCCTGTGATAATAATTATGTGTATAATTACCCCTTTGCCCTTATGTCTATATTGAACACAAGGTATAGACCGTGTCATCCTTGTCCAGTTCAATATTGGGCCCATAGACATTTATCCTGTTACGTAGGATGGGCAAATTCCATCTAGGTCACTCATGTCCCTCAACATGCTTTGTGGAGTACCCATCAACTGTCTTTATGGTCATCCAGTTACGGACAATGTTGGATCAGCAACAAAGCACTCGACTCTACATCTAGGGTCCATAGTGGTTTCAGGTCGAAGAGTGGTATACACTATTATCACCATGAGAATAACTTATGACACTTTGCATAACTTTCTATATAGTATTCTCATAGCGGGTCAATCCGGTATAAATATTACTCTTAATATTCATACCTATGTTTAAGACTTGATAACTCTTTATCCATGATCCATGAGATGTGATCATCAGTCTACAAACATAATAGTCTCAATGCTTTAATGTTATCCCACTTCACAATAAAGCTCGACTACGGATACTTTAAGAATAGTGTCCTTATGTTTAATGTGGTCTCATGATCAAGTCACACTTGATGCATTAAACGGACTAACTATTCTAGGGACTTTATTAAACAAACGTAATAAAGAAAAAGCCTTTTATTATTAATAAATAATTCGATACAAGTACCAAAAGTATTGGCCTCTAGGGCTTACACCAACATCTGTCTAGGTAAGATCTAGAAAGAAACGGTCAATCAAAGACTCAACCCAACGAGGAGATAGCTCATGGGGAGTGGTTCCATCCAGATAACCAACTGGGGAGGAAACTGAAATAATGATCATCCACGAGGAAACAACTCAGTGGGGAATGAGAAAGGTTACAATCTTTCTGCTTAGGGGGCTGACACTCTATAATTGAAAGAGGATAGACACACCAGATCTGTGTGGGGGGAAAGGACACCACCATAGCAGAGAATCAGAGAAAATAATGAATCTCAAAGTGCAATAATGTGATAATGAAATTTATGAATGTATATGTATTTGTATATATGATGATTATGCTGATAAAACGATCACAAAGGATACAAACGTCACCGATCTGAATCATCAATACAACACTCAGCTAATCTCAATATGAGGGAATCAACTAGAGAAATAGAGGTGAAGGATGAATGCAAACTATCCATCTCAAAGGCTCAACCCTGGTTGGGGAAAGATGTCAGATCTGCTGGGAATTTGAATTGTCAACTCTATGAGGAATTTTAGGTCAACACCATATCAAATGGGAGACAACCTTGCAGAGGACCAGAAAACTGCTCCAGAATCAGTGCTGAATGAAATCCGCCGGAGCCTTGTGGGGAAACAAGAATCTACTGAGACAGCGTGCCCAGAACTCGAGGGAGGCATTCACAAACTCAACTGGGGAAACCAACAAAACTCGACTGGTGATGCTGTAATGCAGCTGGGAATGACACAGAGATTGCGCCAATTGCTTGGGGAAAACCAACAATGCTTCGCATTTTAGGGCTCACCGTTTTTTAGACTGATGTTGATATTCCTTAAATGAAATCGATTTAAAAAGTAACTGCTTTTATTATTTTAAGAAAACATGATGTGGCTTTAAGATTTAATTTCAAAATGATCATCATAAAATTTAAATCTATTTGGCTGAAATAAGTAAGAGTATAAACAATTGAATAAAAGCTCAACTTTATTTAATAGAATGGTAGTTTGTAAATGACAAGACTCCATAGATCTTTACAAAAGTTGAAAAATGGTAATTTACATGGAAAAGGGCTACATTAAATACAATGATCACTAATCCTTCTACCGACTTCAATATCCACTGTGCTCTTGGTTTCGGTTGAAGACGAATCAGAACCAAGGGTTATGCTCAAGAATGAGTTCAAGACTGAAGACGCAATTACTTGCCATAATCCCTTATTTTTGCATAAATTGCCCCAAGGTGGGGTACTCAATTTATCGGGATATTTTTTCTGTTTTATGTCTCTAACTTTTGCCTGGATCGCCCTTTCGGGTTTTCAATCCACCGAGACACTCATTTTTGCCTAAGCCGCCCTTTCGGGTTTTCGACTTAGTGAGTTGTTCTTTTCTTTTTAGGCGAAGTATTTTTTGATTGCATCGACATTCACAGGACGAGTGAACTCTTCACCATCCATAGTTGTAAGAATCAAAGCATCACCTGAAAAGGCTCTCTTAACAACATATGGGCCTTCATAATTAGGATTTCATTTGCCCTTAGCATCTGGTTTAAAGGATAAATCTTCTTGAGCACAAGGTCACCTTCTCTGAACACACGAGGTTTGAACTTCTTATCAAATGCTTTCTTCATTCTCTGCTGATATAACTGACCATGACACATGGCAACTAATCTCTTCTCTTCAATCAAATTCAGATGATCATACCTGGTCTAACACCATTCAACCTCGGTCAGCTTAGCTTCCATCAAAACACGCAATGATGGCATTTCAACCTCTATAGGGAGCACAACTTCCATGCCATAAACAAGTGAGAAAGGGGTTGCCCCTGTTGAAGTACGAATGGATGTACGATACCCATGCAAAGTAAATGGGAGCATCTCATGCCAATCCTTGTAGGTCACAACCATTTTCTGAATGATCTTCTTAATGTTCTTGTTTGCAGCTTCAACAGCCCCATTCATCTTAGGTCTGTAGGGAGAAGAATTATGATGTGCAATCTTGAAGTCTTTGCAAAGAGCTTCCACCATATTATTGTTCAAGTTAGATCCATTATCAGTAATGATCTTACTTGGCACACCATACTGACACATAATCTGATTCTTGATAAACCTCACAACAACTTGCTTGGTTACATTCGCATACGATGCCGCTTCAACCCACTTTGTGAAGTAGTCAATAGCCACCAGAATGAAGCATTGTCCGTTCGAGGCTTTGGGCTCAATCATGCCAATCATATATATTCCCCACATGGAGAAGGGCCATGGGGGAGGAAATGACGTTCAACAGTGTCGGAGGAACATGAATCTTATCTGTATAAATTTGACACTTGTGGCATTTCTTTACAAATTTGCAACAGTCAGATTCCATTGTCAGCCAATAGTAACTTGCTCTCAACATTTTCTTAGCCATAGTATGTCAATTGGAATGAGTACCAAAGGAACCTTCATGCACTTTAGTCATCAATAAGTCTACTTCGTGTCTATCCATGCATCTGAGCAGAACCATATCGAAGTTTCTATTGTAAAACACATCTCCATTTAGGTAGAAGTTGCCGACTAATCTTCTCAAAGTCTTCTTATCTTTCAAAGATGCCCCAGATGGGTAAATATGACTTTGGAGGAAACACTTGATATCAAAATACCATGGCTTATCATCTTTGATCTCTTCAATAGAAAACATGTGAGTTGGCCTATCAAGATGCATCACAGTCAGATTAGGAACTTCATTCCAGAATTTCACCACAATCATTGAAGCCAACGTTGCAAGAGCATTTGCCATCCGATTTTCATCTCGAGGGATATGATGAAATTCAACCTTTGTAAAGAAAGTTGAAATCCTCCTCGCGTAATCTCTATATGGTATCAAACCAGGTTGATTCGCCTCCCATTCACCTTTGATCTGATTCACGACCAAAGTTGAATCTCCATAGACGTCCAAATATTTGATTTTGAGATCAATGGCTTCTTCAAGCCCCAAAATGCAAGCTTCATACTCAGCCATATTGTTTGTACACTTAAAAGTCAATCTAGCTGTAAACGGAAAATGCGTGCCTTAAGGAGTAATAATTACTGCCCCAATGCTATTCCCATACTGATTAACAGCTCCATCAAATACCATGCCCCAACGGGAACCGGGTTCTGGCCCTTCTTCAAGCAATGGTTCATCGCAATCTTTCATCTTTAGGTACAAAATCTCTTTATCAGGAAAATCATACTCCACTGACTGGTAATCTTCGATCAGTTGGTGAGCCAAATGGTTAGCCAAGACACTACCTGTAATAGCTTTTTGAGATCGGTACTCAATATCATACTCTGATAATAACATCTGCCAAAGGGAAATCCTCCTAGTTAAAGCAGGCTTCTCAAAAATATACTTGATTGGATCCATTTTGGATATCAACCAAGTGGTATGATTTAACATATATTAACGCAGACCCTTAGCAGCCCAAGCCAATGCGCAACAAGTTTTCTCTAGCATAGAATACCGAGTCTCACAGTCGGTGAATTTCTTACTGAGGTAGTAAATTGCATATTCTTTCTTTCCAGATTCATCTTGCTGACCTAGAACACAACCCATACTCTCATCAAGCACAATCAAATACATGATTAATGGTCTTCCTTCAACAGGCGGAGACAAAATTGGAGGCATAGAAGATACTCTTTGATACTGTCAAAAGCTTTCTAGAAATCCTCGGTCCAATCACAAAACTGATCTTTCCGAAGAAGCTTAAATATAGGCGCACATATGGCAGTCATGTGTGAAATGAATCTTGAGATATAATTCAAGCGGACGAGAAAACCCCTGACTTGCTTCTCAGTTTTGGGCGCATGCATTTCTTGTATTGCTTTGACCTTGACAGGATCAACTTCAATACCCTTCTCATTGACAATAAAGCCCAACAACTTACCATAACGAACACCAAAAGTACATTTATTGGGATTCAAGCGGAGCTTGTACTTTCTCAAACGCTGGAATAACTTTAACAAATGCTCAACATGCTCTTATTCATCACTGGATTTAGCAATCATATCATCAACATAGACTTCGATCTCTTTATGCATCATATCATGAAAAAGAGTGGTCATTGCTCTCTGGTATGTTGCACCAGTATTATTTAAACCGAAAGGCATCACTCTATAACAGAATGTTCCCCAGGGTGTAATGAATATGGTCTTCTCCATATCTTCAATTGCCATTTTGATCTGATTATAACCAGAAAATCCGTCCATAAATTAAAAAACTTTCAACTTAGTTGTATTGTCTACCAACATGTCAATGTGTGGCAGAGGGAAATCATCTTTCGGACTGGATTTGTTCAAATCTCTATAATCAACACACATACGGACTTTTCCATCCTTCTTAGGAACATGCACAATGTTGGCCACCTGTAGCGATAAATTCATGATCATCAAGCTATGGATAAGCTAGACATCAAATAACAAGAGTCGCCACCGTGCTTTTATTGTTTCCAAGGGAAAAGGGAAAAAGTACGAACAAAACCCAAAAGTAAGAAGTTTTCAAATCAAAACTAATAAAATGTCAGAGATTACAGGTAAGGGGGTTGGTTACACAGAGGGAAGGTGTTAGCACCCAAAGTGTCCTAGGTACTCCTAGGGAGCCCTTTATGTGCGCATATGTATTTGGTACAAAAATGATGTTTACAAACAAATAGAATGAATGGATGAGAAAATAATTCATTAATTATATTTTTGTGTTTGACAAGACCTTCGGACTTGTGCCTACGTACCAACATAAAAATGAGGGATCAAAACCTCGTAGTTCGTGATACAAATTTCAAAGTGGATGCATTGCTTTTAACAAAAATTATGTTTGAAAGGCACAAAGGCCTAAAAAATGGTTTGAATGAGTTAGTTCTTTTTGGCTTTTTGAAAGTTTAAGTCAAGTATAATTAACTTTATTTACAAGTTTGATTAAGAAAAGAAGTTTGAAAATGCAATGGCATAAGGCCAAAGTTTCTAGTTTGCAAAGTGGTCAAAGTTTATAACAAAACTAGTTCAAACAAAGATTTTTTTTCTAAAAGGGAGGGAGAGATTTTGAAATTTAAGAAATGGGGAGGAGACAAAGAGACTAATCCTATGCACAAAATTAAAAGTTATGGGTTGAAAAGATCTGACCAATGGGTAGCAGTCCAATAGACAAGAATGTCAATAGAAACCCAAATTCCCTTGGACATTTAGAATCAAGCAACACACAAATGCACAATTACAGTATCTTGAAGAGTAAGGCATCAAATAAAGATAGTCACATCCAAGCTTTAGCCACTCCATGATCTTCTTCAAATTAGCCCATGTAACAGATGAATTCCACAAGTCACAGGTTCAAAATAACAATTTCACAATGATCATGTTGCAGATGAACTCAAAGGGATCTTGAATGATGTATCAGGTGAAGTTTCAAATTGCAATCACTTGGTTACACAAAATTTAGCATTGGCCAAGTCCTTTAGAATAGGAATGTTGCCCAAGTTCTAAGTCCATCTGTCCAAGATCAAGCCAACAGTCCACACAAAAGTTTTTTAGAGTTTTTGTTGTTATTATGTACATTAATGGTCAAAGACCACAAAAACAAGAAAAGTATACACAAACAAGATATATCACACAATATGGTCCAAATGGACAAAGTGAAAATTGCATTAACATAAACAATTAGAATGGTATGAATAATGGCAAATGAATAAAGACTAAAATCAAATGACATTAAAGTAAATGGCTTGAAATTAAAAGTTAGTTGTTAATGAGTTAGAAGTTAGTATTGTTTTGCTTTTGCTTTTCATTTTTTAGTCATTCTTTGGAGAACACTTAACCCACTTATCACAAGCATGGATCCTTGAGCCAAGACATCTTCCAAAGTAAGGAAAAAAGGCCAAGTTTCCACACAATACCATGAAAGATGGGAGACTTACAATCTCACTAACTAGAATGCTATGCCTTTTATGTCACAAATTTAGCGTTATGTTAAGCAATCGTAATTGGACTTATGTAGAAGTCACAACTATTTGAGGTCGGGTAATAGAATTTTGGTGTTAATGTATGTTAGAGACATAGTATAATGGACTATGCTCATGAAACATACCACACACAAAAAGAATATGCAAAAGAGGTGGCCTAAACTCATTCATACTTATGTTGAATTTTCAATCAACTAACCTTAGGACTTTGAGATATCATAGGCCAAATGAGATGAATGCATAAAGAATGAGAATGAGATGAAGAGGGAGGGGAATGGATCAAAACTCAAATTGGTCAAAGGAGGACTTTTACCAAATTAATATCATCCATTCATTTTGGGAAATGGAATGTACATACCATCAATCCCCTAAATCTAATGATATTAACTTGACAAAGTCAAATCAACCGTGACCAAGGCCCAACAACAAGAGTCAAACTCAAACAAGTCATCACAAATGGTCAACACAATTAATTGACATTTATTCAATTTTAAAATACTAAAAAATAATGCATTTAAATCAATTATGGTTTGTCAAATTCCTAAAACCTCATCAAAACACCAAAGAAATGGCCATGAGATTTATCATAGGTCAAATAAGGTCAAAGGACCTTGGAGAAAAAATTTCAGAATTTTTAAAGACTTAAAAGTATTTTTAAACAATTAAAAATAATCACAAAATCAATTAAATCATGAAAAATATTAATACTGATCCAAAAAATAATTTTAATTCAAAATATGAAAGAGGAAATTATTTGAATTTTTTGGTAAAACTCTCATATTTTTTGGATCAATATTAAAATTAATATGAAGTAATGAAAATAAAAGGATTAAAATGAAAATAAAAAAATAGCAAAAAATATGGACCACTTGATCTGCCTCATTAATTGAGATGGCGGATCAAGTGGTGGAGAACACACGTTCCATGGTACACGCTAGTCAACTCATTCACACGCCTGGTATTCACAATGAGCGCTCCAGATTAAAACGTTTTAAAACAAATCAATGGCTCTGAACACTTCCAGCTCATCGTTGGAGTCCAAAGGCCAGTCAACTTCTCCGATGACCCTGGTCGGACTGGTTCGATCATCACCATATCAAAAATTACAAAAGAGGACATGATCTGAAAGATAAAATGGTGTAGATCACGAATATCACCTCAATTTTAACTAACTCCACATATATAGAAAGATATGAGGAGTTGAATTTTGAGGTGCATCAACTGAGTTACTTCAATTTAACCTCTAAGCAACTCAATCTTCTTGCCTACATTGGTAGGACTTTAAACAACCAAATATCCAAGAGAATTAAGTAGAATTGAGTGAGAATCAAAGAGATGAATTTTTCTGAAAATGACCTTCAATGCTATGCAGTTCTTGATGTTGCTTGCTCCAAACACGATCTGATCACACTTGAGAAGCTAGAAGGAAGTGATTAGAGAGGTTGCAAGGCTTTGGATCCTGGAGTTCTTGAATCTCCAACAGTTGAGATTCAAACTCAAATTTCAAATTGAAATTTCTCAGTTTTCCTTTAGAATGAGAGGGTTTCAATGGGGGGAAAAGCTGGTGCGCAAAAGTCTTGTTCAAATGAGCTCAAAGGCCTTCTATTTATAGCCAAAGGGAATGATATTTCCACACTTCAAAATCTGTCCAAAATTGGAAATGTGGATGGCACGAATGCATGGGCATATACAGGCCCATGATGCAATGCATTAAGTTCCAAAATGATTCCAACTGAAGTCTGAATGAAGCTTGAATGGCAAGGCAATGTAAACTGAAGTTTGTGCAATTGATTCTTTCCAATGATGCAGCCTTGTTAAAGCCATGCACAGACCTAGCAATCTTTGTCCAAAATGCAAGAACTTGGGTTCTTTGGAAAGCTTGGATCAAGGGGATTAAGTTTTATGTTCAACACTTTTTCATTTGGAGCTTGGAACATGGAGAATTTTGAGGTGGAAGATTGGAAATTTCAACATGTTGAAAAAAATTTCTAAGTGTCAAGCCATATACCTCAATATTCCACCTTACTTAACTTTTTATGTGAGCTTCAAATGAGAAACGTGTCTTCATCAAAGTTGTAGCTCTTTCGAATACCTTCAAAATGGTCACAAATTTCATGTCATTTGGATTTATAATGATAGAGTTATGTATTTTTGAAGTTTGGAAACAATCACTTGTTCAATGGTATAGGTCAAAAATGACCTATAATGTAACCTTATATCACATGCTCATAAAAGTTGAATCAACTCTCACTACAAACATAAAAGTTGAAGTAGACACCTTGAATTTGATTGTGCAACTTGAAAATCTTTCATCTCATAAAAAATGAGCAAGTTATGTCCTTGGGAAGTTGACTTTCAAATTAGGGTTTAGACAAAATGACCTATAATGTTTCAACAGAGAAAATGATTTTCCAAGCAAAACTAGCTCTAGGTCTCAACATGAAAGGTGTTTGGAATGTCAGTTAGAGTAACGTTTATCTTGGAATCATTTTCATATGGTGAAAATTGTAGGAGATAGGGTCTAGGGAGACCCAGTTTTGATCAGATGAATTCATCTGGCCAACCACCATCAACCAACTTGCTATACTTCAATTCTTTTGACTTTCTTGGCTCATGGTAGATCATATAAGCATAATATGGTGAATTTTGAAGTGTCCCTTGAGAAATTTGATCAACTGGTGAGATAGCTTATTGGAGAAGTTACTCAAGATACCTAGTAAAACTAGGGTTTCCAAGCCAAATCACCTTCAAACTCTTGAAGAAAACTTGATCAATATAACATGTAGGAATCAATGAAACTCATATATGATGCTCATAACCCTTCTTGGATCAATTCATGGTTGTGCTCTTTTTCATGAGGGTCTCAAACCCTTGATATGAACTTGATAGATCAATGGAGATCATGTCTTACCTACAAAGGAGTTAGGCAAATGCAAAGATATACTTTTGGTATTTTGGTTAGTAAAATGATGATATACAAGTATGATACAATCACATAATGCTTGGTGATCTCTCCCAAAACAAACCCAATGAAAGAGGAGTAAGGAGGATGCCAAGGTATGATCCCAATGCTAATGCATATGATGAAATTTCATGAGGGATCTTAAGGTCAAAATTGGGGTCTTACACCACCCACTGCGGGTACTCAGCGGTAACAAGGAAACCGACATCGATCTGCTCTTGCACTTCTTCTTTGATCTTTACTGCCATATTGTCGCAACCTGAAAAATACAGTGTGCGAAAAAAAACAACCGGCGAAAGGAAATGACAGAAGAGTCGCCACCGTGCGTTATTCATCCCAAAGGAGGGAAAGGAAATGCTCGAAGTAAACCTGAAAAAAGGAAAGGACAAGACGGGGTCTCGCAACCAAATCTTGGGTTCGGGAGTCGGTTATGCGAAGGGAAGGTATTAGCACCCCTACGCATCCATAGTACTCTACGGGATCCACTTTTGTAGTTTTTGTCTAAAGGGTGCGGGTTTACCTAATGTGTTTATTTACTAAAAAGGTTAAGAGAAATGACTCGCGCGGATGTCGCATCCACTGCATACGTATCTCATCTGAATATGAGAATCAGAGTCTTCGTAGCTCGGCTGACCTATGGGTTGGGGGATGTGTGCTCGCTAAGACATCGCGTCTTATGCCTACGTATCTCATCTGGAATGAGAATCAGAGCAAGCCGTAGTTCGGCTAACTATGGGGTTATGGATTGGGTTTTGGACGAACGACGTCACTACGCAATCTACCGGATGCTCGACCTTCGGAGACTTACTCGCCTGTAGTAGAAGGAGTAAACGTGTTGCTTTGGGTTTTAGGGTTTGGGATGCTCGAGGGCAAACGGGCAGTCCTTGACGAAGGAACCGCGCTACATGTGGGGATACGAATACAAAACACAAAACATGTATCTCAAAGTAAAATGCCACCAAGGGGCTCAAACATTGCCTCCTATCGAGGTCTTCCAGCTAAGAAAGCGATAAAGTATGGGAAAGGGAAAAAATTACCACACGGATAAAGATCCGAAGCTATAGCAGTTAAAGGGGCAAGAAACTCTGAAATGTCTCCAGCTGGACCGTCAAAGGAAATCAGTCAACACGAATAATCAGAATAAAACTCCAGGGGGTATCCCACAAATAAAGTGGGAAACCACGCGAGTGTCTCTGCGAAAGCCATGTGAGCCCTCACAAAACTCGACAAAGGGTTAGAGCAGCAGGATGAAATCAAGAGAAAACAATGCCATGGAAACACAAGACAGGTTAGAATAAACAAAATAGGGTAACCCAGAGTTGCCCCTAAATCAAAATGTAACCACATGAATAATTCCATCAAAATTCACAAAAGGCTCACAAAAAAGGTATCAAATTCACCCATAATACCTCATACATTTAGAGCATTCAAATTAAAGGCATAAAGATGATGGATATAGGGCAAACCTGATTGGAGAGCTTGATTGAAATTGAGTTGCACCCGTGAGGTTTACAAGTTGAGTTCCCTTCAGGGTTTGGAGGCTGCTCTGAGTTCTCTGTCAGGTCTTCTCTCACTATCTTTTTCCTCAGGGTTTTGTTCCTCCTCAAAATCCCCCTTTGTTCTGTCTTCTTTCTCTCACTATCTTTTTCCCGTGAATCTCCCAGTGTAACTCCAAGTGTCACTCCTCTACTGAAACCTCAGTATTTATAGACTGATTTTCGTGGGTAGTGGGCTCAAATGAGGGAGACCCAAGTCCAAAATAATTTGTTATATTTTATTTATTTATTTATTTTATTTATTTAATTAATTAATTAATTTTTTTTTTCGTTTTTTTTTTAAAGGAAAAATGAAGGGTAAATTTTGGGGTATTACAGCTGTCCCTATTCAATCAACTGGAGACCCGGAAAGAAGATGGCAGCTGCTTTCGTTCTTTCGAGGTATCAAGGGATTGAATACAATAAAAGCCCAAAAATTTGCACTGAAGTGAAGTGAAGTAACAATGTCTGTCAGAATCGGCAAAGAGGTGGTCTTGAAAGAAGAATCCGTCTGGTACGGTGAAAGTCAGTCTGAATATCGAAAAAGAATGTTAAACTGGATACCAAAATAAATGGTAACACAGAAATAACCATGGCCTGAATGCCGCTCATCAGTCTGAATACTGAAAAGGATTTCGATATGAACATCGGAAAATGGGCCTGAATGCCACAAGTCGCATCGACCTGAACGTCGGAAACTTCTTCGATCTGAACATCGGAAAATTGGCCTGAATGCCACTTCGATCTGAATATCGGAAAATTGGCCTGAATGCCACTTCGATCTGAATATCGGAAAATTGGCCTGAATGCCACTTCGATCTGAATATCGGAAAATTGGCCTGAATGCCACTTCGGTCTGAATATCGGAAAATTGGCCTGAATGCCACTTCGGTCTGGATACCGGAAAACTGGCCTGAATGCCACTTCGGTCTGGATACCGGAAAACTGGCCTGAATGCCACTTCGGTCTGGATACCGGAAAACTGGCCTGAATGCCACAAGTTGCATCGACCTGAACGTCGGAAACTTCTTCGATCTGAACATCGGAACACTGGCCTGAATGCCACTTCGGTCTGGATACCGAAAAACTGGCCTGAATGCCATAAGTTGCATCGACCTGAACGTCAGAAACTTCTTCGATCTGAACATCGGAAAACTTCATGCCTGTCAGCATTGGCAGAAATAGGGGAATGATAATAGAGGCGGCGCATGGGCCAATGACACTTGCTGGGGATAACAAAGGTAAGTCATGAACAATCTTCAGTCTGAGTACTGGAAACAACTTCTAGCTTATCACTTGGGATACCGAGAATGTTTTATGCTTACATGCGTATGTTTGAATTTTTCAATGGCGTAATGCTCCATGAAAATGGAAATGCTACGCGATTTGGAAGGATGCAATGCAATATGATTCTACATGCAGGGATGCGAAATGCTGGGTAGAATGCCAAGCCGAGGCAAGGGGATCTGCTGGGGAAATGATTACCATCCTCTGGGCTCTGGCCAGGCTGCTGGAGATACACACCACAATGAACTCTGTGGGGAGATGACTAGCCATGCGGTGTTCTGGCCATACCGAGACTCTGATCGGGGAAAGAATGGCATTGGAAGCCTGCTGCTGAGGAAAGCTACAATGGTTCTGGCAACCACGATTTGCGAGAGATAACTCAGCAGGGGGAGCAAACACTGATACGGTACCGAGGTTCTGCTTCAAGGAAAGAAACCATGGATCTGGCATTGGGATTATCGATCTGGCATCGAACTCTAAGGAGCAGCCACTTCTGCTGGGAAGATAAAGTCTGGCACTGTCAACCCCGTTGGGGATATGTAGTATGGTACTGTCAACTCTACTGGGGAGTGTATGTCCTGAAACAACCTCTTGGGGAAGTACGGTGGTGAGAAACTGCTGGGGATTGAAGAATCCAACGCTCTGATCAGCTCTGCAGGGATAAGACACCGAATTTGTCTGTTGGTGACTTCACTGAGGAAGATATTCACGATCATCTGCAGGGAATTTTAAGGAAATGCCCCGAGGGTATCTGTTCTGAATAGACGATCCAAAGCACTTAAAATTTACAGCAATTTTAAATGTTTATTAAGCATGTACCTGTAAAGCCCTTATGGGTCACGATGCAATGTTTATCAAAAATTCGAACGTCATTTTTGCAAACAAAATAGTAAAATGAAAATGAAAACAGAGATATACTGAATAACATGATTTTATTGATTGAATGGCCTCTGAATAGGCATTTACATTAAGAAGCAATCCCTGGAAAGAGGTAATCGCACAATAGATAAAAACAGAAATTAATCTAATGGCAATGTGAAATGGATTTCTATTGGGTTCCAATTCTGCTATGACTTGCCCGTCTTCAAGATCCTCCAGATGATCAGCTTTCTGAAAGAGTGATTGGACTGTTTCCTATCCTTCAAAAATTTCCAGTCATTGGCACGAGGTGAGATTCAGAACTACTCAGAACGCAGTCATTCGCTTAATCCCTAACTTTTGCCTGGATCGCCCTTTTCGAGTTTTCAATCCACCGGGATACCCATTTTTGCCTAAGTTGCCTTTTCAGGTTTTCAACTTACCGGGTGTACAATCTTTTTTTATTTTTGTCCCTAATTTTTGCCCGAACCTTTTCATTTTCTTGGTTCGCCGGGATGCCCATTTTTTGCCTGGACTATTCTTTTTACTGTCCAGCGGGTCTATTTTATGCGAAGTATTTTTTAGCTGCGTCTGAGTTCACAGGGGAAGTGAAGTTTTCACCATCCATAGTTGCAAGCATTAAAGCCCCACCATCAAAAACCTTGGTGACAATATACGGTCCATCATAGTTAGGAGTCCACTTGCTCCTGTGATCTGTCTGAGGAGGAAGGATCCTTTTCAACACTAAATCTTCGACTTGGAAACAATGAGGATGCACTTTCTGATCAAAGGCTCTCTTCATCCGACTCTGATACAACTGCCCATGACAAATGGCTGCCATTCGCTTCTCTTCGATAAGACTCAACTCATTGAACCTTGTCCAAATCCATTCAGCTTCGTCTAGCTTGACATCCAACAAGACTCTTAGGGAAGGAATCTCCACTTCAACAGGTAGGACTGCTTCCATACCATACACAAGGGAGTAAGGGGTTGCCCCGGTCGATGTACGTACTGAAGTGCGGTACCCATGCAAGGCAAAAGGTAGCATCTCATGCCAATCTCTGTACGTGACGACCATCTTCTGCACAATCTTCTTTATGTTCTTATTTGCCGCCTCAACAGCGCCGTTCATCTTAGGGAGGTAAGGGGAAGAATTGTGATGCTGAATGTTGAAGTTCTGACACAACTCCTTCATCATTTTGTTGTTGAGATTAGAACCATTATCAGTAATGATTCTTTCGGGAATCCCATAGCGACAAATGATTTCTTTCTTGATGAAACGGGCAACCACATGTCTGGTGACATTCGCGAACGACGCTGCCTCGACCCACTTGGTGAAATAGTCGATGGCAACAAGGATGAAGCGATGCCCATTGGAAGCAGTTGGCTCAATCTTTCCAATCATGTCAATGCCCCACATGGCAAACGGCCACGGCGAAGACATCACATTCAGAGGATTCGGCGGTACATGCATCTTATCAGCATAAATCTGGCATTTATGACACTTCCGAGCATACTTGAAACAATCTGATTCCATGGTCATCCAATAATAACCCGCTCTCAACAATTTCTTAGCCATTGCATGTCCACCGGCATGAGTACCGAAGGAACCTTCATGAACTTCCTGCATTAACATGTCCGCCTCGTGTCTGTCCACGCATCTGAGCAAAACCATGTCAAAGTTCCTCTTATACAACACCTCGTCTTTGTTCAAGAAGAAACTGCCTGCCAATCTTCTCAAAGTCTTTCTGTCATTGTTGGATGCCCCTGCAGGGTACTCTTGATTCTTCAGAAAGCACTTGATATCGTGATACCAGGGCTTGTCATCGACTACCAGTTCAGCAGCAAACACATACGCGGCCCTGTCAAGGCGCATCACATCGATCCTAGGAGCATGGTTCCAACGAATTACCTTGATCATGGAGGATAGAGTAGCAAGTGCGTCTGCCATCTGGTTCTCATCACGAGGTATATGATACAATTTTACCGTTGTGAAGAAAGTCAAAAGTCTTCTCGTGTAATCTCTATAGGGGACCAGAGTGGGCTGGAGAGTATTCCAATCACCATTCACTTGATTGATCACCAGAGCTGAATCTCCGAAGATGTCCAAAGTCTTGATTCTCAAATCAATGGCTTGCTCAATACCCAAGATACAGGCCTCGTACTCAGCTTCGTTATTTGTGCACTCAAAAGTCAAACGAGCGGTGAAAGGCATGTGGGCACCCTTCGGAGTAGTAATGACAGCGCCAATTCCACTACCTCTAGCATTGACAGCCCCATCAAACAACAAAGTCCACTTTTCGTTTGGATCAGGTCCCTCCTCAACAACTGGCTCTTCACAGTCTTTCATCTTGAGGAACATGATGTCTTCATCAGGGAATTCAAACTTCATTGGCTCATAATCATCAATCGGTTGCTCGGCAAGGTAGTCTGACAGAATACTCCCTTTGATGGCCTTCTGTGACGTGTACTGAATATCATACTCTGTTAAAATCATTTGCCAACGAGCGACCCTTCCAGTGAGAGCTGGCTTCTCGAATATGTATTTCACTGGATCCATCTTAGAAATCAACAAGGTAGTATGGTTCAACATATACTGTCTCAGTCGGCGAGCAGCCCAGGCCAAAGCACAGCAAGTTTTCTCAAGCTGCGAATATTTGATTTCACAGTCGGTAAACTTTTTGCTAAGGTAGTATATGGCATGCTCTTTTTGACCAGACTCGTCATGCTGTCCCAATACACACCCCATCGAGTTCTCGGTCACTGACAGGTACATTATCAGAGGTCTCCCAGGAACTGGAGGTATAAGGATTGGAGGTTTCTGTAGATACTCTTTTATCTTCTCGAAAGCCCTTTGACAATCTTCATTCCACCTGATAGCCTGATCTTGCAATGTAGTTCAACCTCCCTAAGAAACTAAGGACTTGCTTCTCTGTTCTTGGCTCTGGCATTTCCTGTATCGCTTTTACTTTGTCGGGATCCACCTCAATCCCTTTTCCGCTAACGATAAAACCCAGCAATTTTCCCGATCTCACCCCGAAAGTGCACTTGTTCGGGTTAAGTCTCAGTTTGAATTTCCTCAAACGCTCAAACAGTTTCTGCAAATTCAACAAATGTTCTTCTTCTGTCTGAGATTTGGCAATCATATCGTCCACATAAACCTCGACTTCATGATGAATCATATCATGGAACAGAGTTACCATAGCTCGTTGATATGTTGCTCCAGCATTTTTCAGACCAAACGGCATCACCTTGTAGCAGAAAGTGCCCCATGGGGTTATGAAAGTTGTCTTTTCCATGTCCTCTGGTGCCATCTTGATTTGGTTATAGCCAGAAAAGCCATCCATGAAGGAGAATACCGAGAACTGAGCTGTATTATCCACCAAAACGTCGATGTGAGGTAATGGGAAATCATCTTTAGGGCTAGCTCTCTTCAGATCCCGATAGTCGACACACATCCGTACCTTTCCGTCCTTCTTAGGTACTGGGACGATGTTCGCAACCCATGGCGGATAATTGGTGACTGCTAGAAACCCTGCATCCAACTGCTTTTGCACTTCTTCCTTTATCTTGACAGCCATCTCTGGCCTTGTTCTTCTGAGCTTCTGCTTGACCGGAGGACAACCTTCTTTGAGAGGCAAGCGGTGTACCACGATGTCTGTGTCCAGCCCAGGCATGTCCTGATAAGACCAGGCGAAGATGTCAACGTATTCTTGCAGCAATTCAATCAGCCCTTTCTTCACATCATCTCCCAAAGCAGCCCCTATCTTGATTTCTCTCTTGGCGTCCTCGGTGCCGAGATTAATCACTTCAACAGACTCTTGATGCGGTTGAATGACCCTTTCTTCCTGTTTTAATAACCTGGTAAGTTCTTCAGGGAGTTCACAGTCTTCATTATAACACCCTTCTAAAATACCCCAATAATTAATTAATTCAACAAAATATAAATCAGAGTAGATATGCAATTTCAGGGTGTCACACTTTACACTTCACACCATTCACCAAAATAACTTGTCATGCTCATTTATTAATCAAAATAAAACATTGCATAATTCGCAGCGGATAGAGATCTAATCAATCATGCAAACCATGTAACACATTACATGTAAAATTATTCAACAACCAAATGAAAACAAGGTAAAACATCCCGTCCCGATGTTACATATACCAGAGCATGACCCACTAAGGAACTACACTAGACTCCAAGCACTAGCTTCTACTCAATCACTGCTCGTTACCTGAAACATAGTTGTAAGGGTGAGTTCCTCAATCGATATAATAAGCATTATAAAATATCATGTATTGCTAAGTAAATTAACACATTCATCACCCTAATCAGATCACACATTCAGCAACGACAACATCAACTCAAAATCATACTCAACACAAACACAAAACACACGTATAATATTGGAATACATCCATTCATATTATACTCCATACATACATTATGCAATGAGACTCCATGCATGCGGTACCGACTATTCGTGAACACATAGTTCAACCTCACCGATCAAACCCAGATACGGCTACCAAGCTCACTAGTCCCACTCATTCGAGACCTAGTGACTCACTCACTAATTCCTCACCATGGGAATTAGCTACCACCATAAAGGCCATGCTATGCACGCTAAATCACCTAGCATGCAAACATCAACAACAATCCACAACAACTCACTCACTAATTCCTCACCGTGGGAATTAGCTACCACCATAAAGGCCATGCTATACACGCTAAATCACCTAGCATGCAAACATCAACAACAATCCAAGATAGACATATGCTCACACTCTAAGCCATAAACAGTCCATTCACAATTGCATACATAATAGATATATTCACAGCATTATGCATACCATCATACATTATCAGCATATCCATCACAGAGTCATATTCATATCATGCCAATTAATAAATTACAGTATTAGCACACTCTACTAATACCCCTACTGCTCAAAACAACGGGAAATGATCCCTACTATATCATACGCCAATATAGGCCAATCATCAAATATGCACACCATATTTAAATATCAATTTTTCACTTTTCCAACGGTGTTAACCGGTTAACGCCCTGGGTTAACCGGTTAACGCAAAACAGAACATGCTTCCTGGCAAATTTCAACAGTGTTAACCGGTTAACACCCTGGGTTAACCGGTTAACGCAAACAGAACAACAAATTTTCATAAATCACAACAGTGTTAACCGGTTAACACCCTGGGTTAACCGGTTAACGCAAGACAGAAAGCTGTTCCTGCGCTAACACGAAGCAGAATGCATAATTCTCCGCATTTCTCGCCGTTGGAGGACTTCCGGACCTCCGATTCCGATTCCGTAAAAAGCTACACGTTTGGAAAATCACGACTCACCCAAATACAGATTCAATTACAGGTTTAACATAACTTATTCATCTCAATTTTTCAGCATTCATCATCCAAATTAGGGTCAATTCAATGGCTTATTACTACCCATTACATGTTAACCCATAATACCCATTAAACGACGTTAAACCCCCCTTACCTGAGTTAATCCGGCAAATCTTCTTTGACCTTCAAGCTTTTCCCTTCTTCAACCCTTGTTCTCTTTCTCTTCCTCTTTGCCCTTTTCTCACTTTCTGTCGCTTCTCTGGTTTTCACGTGAAAAACCCTTTTTACCAAATGGAACTCTTTATATATATTCCAATTTTATTATTCCAATAATAATAATCCAATAATATTCCAATTATTTAATTAAATTCATAAATATACTATTAACTTAAATTAAATAATTATCATATTTTATCGGGGTGTTACAACTCTCCCCCACTAAAAGAGTTTTCGTCCTCGAAAACATGCCTCAAGCGAATAACTCTGGATACGACTCCTTCATATGGCTCTCAAGTTCCCAAGTCACATTGCCACCTGCTGGTCCTCCCCAAGCTACTTTTACTAAAGCAATCTCTTTACCCCGCAACTGCTTCAACTCTCGATCCTCGATCCTCATAGGTGATGTTTCAACAGTCAGGTTATCTCTCACCTGTACATCATCTACTTTGACCACATGCGACGGATCAGGAATGTACCTCCTCAACTGAGACACATGAAAAACCTCATGCAAATTCGCAAGTGACGGCGGTAAAGCGATACGATAGGCTACCTCCCCTATCCTCTCCAAAATCTGGTAAGGACCAATAAATCGAGGTGTCAACTTCTTCGACTTCAAAGCTCGACCAACCCCAGTTATCGGAGTAACACGAAGAAACACATGATCTCCCTCTTGAAACTCAAGTGACTTCCTCCTCTTGTCGTGATAACTCTTCTGACGACTCTGAGCAATCCTCATCTTCTCCTGAATCATCTTAATCTTTTCCGTAGTTTGTTGAACAATCTCCGGTCCAACCACAACACTCTCACCGGACTCATACCAACATAAAGGTGTCCGACATCTCCTACCATACAAAGCTTCAAACGGTGCCATACCAATGCTCGAATGAAAACTATTGTTGTAGGTAAACTCAATCAAAGGTAAATAACAATCCCAAGCACCTCCCTTTTCCAAAACACAAGCCCTCAAAAGATCCTCCAGTGACTGAATCGTCCTCTCAGTCTGACCATCAGTCTGCGGATGATATGCAGAACTCAATCTCAGCTTAGTTCCCAAAGCCCTCTGCAAACCTTCCCAGAACTTCGATGTAAATCTAGGATCTCTGTCCGAAACAATACTCGACGGAATACCATGCAAACTTACAATTTTCTCAATATACAACTCAGCTAATCTCTCTAACAGATAATCCATTCTGATTGGAATGAAATGAGCCGATTTTGTCAATCTGTCAACAATCACCCAAATAGCTTCAAAATTCTTAATTGTCCTTGGTAAACCAGAAACAAAATCCATACTGATACTATCCCACTTCCACTCTGGAATAGCCAACGGTTGCATTAGCCCAAACGGCTTCTGATGCTCAATCTTTGACTTCTGACAAGTCAAACAAGAATAAACAAAACTCGCAATTTCTCTTTTCATTCCCGGCCACCAAAATAACTTTTTCAAATCATGATACATCTTCGTAGCCCCAGGATGAATACTCAGGCCACTACGATGTCCTTCCTCAAGAATACTCTTCTTAAGTTCGGTAACGTCCGGAATACACACCCGATTACCAAATTTCAAAACACCATTCTCATCAACTCTGAATTCACCACCTTGACCTTGATTCACTAGAGTCAACTTATCAACCAAAAGCACATCGGATTTCTGACCTTCTCTAATCTCATCCAGAATACCACTCGTTAACTTCAACATTCCCAATTTAACACTATTGTGAGTACTCTCACACACCAAACTCAAGTCTCTAAACTGCTCAATTAAATCCAATTCCTTAACCATTAACATATACATATGCAATGATTTCCGACTCAATGCATCAGCCACTACGTTTGCTTTACCCGGATGGTAATTCAAACCAAAGTCATAATCCTTCAGAAACTCTAACCATCTCCTCTGTCTCATATTCAGCTCTTTCTGATCAAACAAATACTTTAAACTTTTATGGTCACTGAAAACCTCAAATCTTGACCCGTACAAGTAATGCCTCCATAACTTCAGAACAAATACCACAGCTGCCAACTCTAAATCGTGTGTCGGATAGTTCCTCTCATGAACCTTCAGTTGTCTCGAAGCATAAGCTACAACCTGCTTATTCTGCATCAAAACACCACCCAAACCCAACAATGAAGCATCACAGTAACCTCAAATGGTTCCGATGGACTTGGTAATATCAGAATAGGAGCAGTAGTTAACCTTCTCTTTAACTCTTGGAAACCTTCTTCACACTTTGAGTCCCAAACAAACGCTTGCCCCTTTCTAGTCAACATCGTCAACGGTAACGCCAACTTAGAAAATCCCTCAATGAATTTCCTATAATAACCTGCAAGTCCAAGAAAACTCCTTATCTCAGAAACTGACTTCGGAGCTTCCCACTTAGATACCGCTTCTAGCTTAGAAGGATCAACAGCAACACCACCTCTTGAAACCACATGACCAAGAAAACTAACCTCTTCTAACCAAAATTCACACTTGGACAGTTTAGCAAATAACTTCTTTTCTCGTAGAACTCCTAAAACCACTCTCAAATGTTCAGCATGCTCTTCTTCAGATTTCGAATACACCAAAATATCGTCAATAAACACCACAACAAACTTGTCTAGGTACGGATGGAAAATCCTATTCATATACTCCATAAATACCCCAGGCGCATTAGTCACACCAAAAGGCATTACAGAATACTCATAATGTCCATACCTTGTTCTGAAAGCAGTCTTCTGAATATCCTCAGTTTTCACACGTATCTGATGATACCCCGATCTCAAATCTATTTTGCTAAACACACTCGCACCAACCAACTGATCCATCAAATCATCAATCCTCGGCAAAGGATACCGATTCTTGATCGTCACTTTATTCAGTTGCCTGTAGTCCACACACAACCTCATAATACCTTCTTTCTTCTTAACCAATAACACTGGTGCGCCCCACGGCGACACACTCGGACGAATAAATTTCTTATCCAACAGATCTTCCAGCTGACTCTTCAATTCAGTTAACTCAACAGCAGACATACGGTACGGAGCCATCGACATCGGCCTAGTACCAGGTACCAAATCAATCGAGAACTCAACTTCACGCTCTGGCGGTAATTCATTCACCTCTTCAGGAAACACATCAGGAAAATCACACACCACGGCTAGATTGCAAATCACCAGTTTATCTTTAGCCTCCAAAGTCGCTAACAGCATAAACAACTCTGCCCCATCTACTACTGCCTCATTCACCTGCCTTGCTGATAGAAACAAACTCTTTCCTTCCTCAATCTCAGGAAAGATCACAGTCTTATCAAAACAGTTGATATAAACTCGGTTAAACACCAACCAGTTCATACCCAAGATAACATCAATCTGCACTAGTGGAAGACACACGAGGTCCATCCCAAAGTCTCTACCAAAAATACTCAAAGGGCAATTTAAACAAACTGAAGTAGTAGTCACTGAACCCTTCGCAGGAGTATCAATCACCATACTCCCATGCATCTCAGATATCTCTAATTTAAGTTTCACAGCACAATCCAAAGATATAAAGGAATGAGTCGCACCGGTGTCAATAATAGCTACAAGAGGAAAGCCATTAATATAACACGTACCTCGGATCAAACGATCATCTGCAGAAGTCTCAGAACCCGATAAAGCAAAGACCTTGCCTCCCGACTGGTTCTCTTTCTTCGGCTTAGGACACTGTGGACTGATATGACCCACCTCTCCACAGTTGAAACAAGTCATAGTCTTCAACCGGCACTCTGCAGCCAAGTGACCACCTTTGCCACACTTGAAACACTTCTTCTCAGTACTGGTAGACTCATGGATACGATGTCCAGCCTTACCACATCTGTAACACTTAGCAGGGGCACTGGAGTCTCCCCCACTAGGTCTCTTCATCCCACTCTGTCTCTGGAAACCTTTGCCAGCTGCATACGGTTTCCCACGATCATTCTGATTCTTGCCTTTCCTATCAACCCTCTGCTGATAGCTCTCCGCTCTGGCCTTGGTATCCTGTTCAAAAATCCTGCAACAGTCAACCAAGTCAGAAAACACTCTGATCCGCTGATACCCAATAGCCTGCTTGATCTCGGGACGTAACCCGTTCTCAAACTTCACACATTTTGAAAATTCCCCAGTAGCCTCATCATAGGGAGTGTAATACTTCGACAGCTCTGTGAACTTAGCAGCATATTCAGTAACAGATCGGTTGCCCTGCTTCAATTCTAAGAACTCTATCTCTTTCTTTCCTCTGACATCCTCTGGAAAGTACTTCCTCAGGAATCTCTCTCTGAACACCGCCCAAGTGATCTCAGCACTTCCAGCAGCTTCCAACTCAGTGCGGGCAGCAACCCACCAATCATCTGCTTCCTCTGACAGCATATGCGTACCGAACCTGACCTTCTGGTTATCAGCACACTCAGTCACTCGGAAGATCCTCTCGATCTCCTTCAACCACTTCTGAGCACCATCTGGATCGTATGCTCCCTTGAACATTGGAGGATTGTTCTTCTGGAACTCACTCAGTTGACGAGCAACTCCCATTCCCACAACATTCGGATTCCCTCCAAGTACTCCAGCTAGCATACCCAGAGCCTTAGCAATCGCAGCATCGTCTCTACCTCTTCCAGCCATTTCTATTCTGAGAACCCAACAAGCTAAAACAATAAGTACTGATAGGGTTACACAACACCTATCACATACAGGGAAACAGAATAATTACGACTCGACTCGACCGACTATGCTCTGATACCACTAATATAACACCCTTCTAAAATACCCCAATAATTAATTAATTCAACAAAATATAAATCAGAGTAGATATGCAATTTCAGGGTGTCACACTTTACACTTCACACCATTCACCAAAATAACTTGTCATGCTCATTTATTAATCAAAATAAAACATTGCATAATTCGCAGCGGATAGAGATCTAATCAATCATGCAAACCATGTAACACATTACATGTAAAATTATTCAACAACCAAATGAAAACAAGGTAAAACATCCCGTCCCGATGTTACATATACCAGAGCATGACCCACTAAGGAACTACACTAGACTCCAAGCACTAGCTTCTACTCAATCATTGCTCGTTACCTGAAACATAGTTGTAAGGGTGAGTTCCTCAATCGATATAATAAGCATTATAAAATATCATGTAATGCTAAGTAAATTAACACATTCATCACCCTAATCAGATCACACATTCAGCAACGGCAACATCAACTCAAAATCATACTCAACACAAACACAAAACACACGTATAACATTGGAATACATCCATTCATATTATACGCCATACATACATTATGCAATGAGACTCCATGCATGCGGTACCGACTATTCGTGAACACATAGTTCAACCTCACCGATCAAACCCAGATACGGCTACCAAGCTCACTAGTCCCACTCATTCGAGACCTAGTGACTCACTCACTAATTCCTCACCATGGGAATTAGCTACCACCATAAAGGCCATGCTATGCACGCTAAATCACCTAGCATGCAAACATCAACAACAATCCACAACAACTCACTCACTAATTCCTCACCGTGGGAATTAGCTACCACCATAAAGGCCATGCTATACACGCTAAATCACCTAGCATGCAAACATCAACAACAATCCAAGATAGACATATGCTCACACTCTAAGCCATAAACAGTCCATTCACAATTGCATACATAATAGATATATTCACAGCATTATGCATACCATCATACATTATCAGCATATCCATCACAGAGTCATATTCATATCATGCCAATTAATAAATTACAGTATTAGCACACTCTACTAATACCCCTACTGCTCAAAACAACGGGAAATGATCCCTACTATATCATACGCCAATATAGGCCAATCATCAAATATGCACACCATATTTAAATATCAATTTTTCACTTTTCCAACGGTGTTAACCGGTTAACGCCCTAGGTTAACCGGTTAACGCAAAACAGAACACGCTTCCTGGCAAATTTCAACAGTGTTAACCGGTTAACACCCTGGGTTAACCGGTTAACGCAAACAGAACAACAAATTTTCATAAATCACAACAGTGTTAACCGGTTAACACCCTGGGTTAACCGGTTAACGCAAGACAGAAAGTTGTTCCTGCGCTAACACGAAGCAGAATGCAGAATTCTCCGCATTTCTCGCCGTTGGAGGACTTCCGGACCTCCGATTCCGATTCCGTAAAAAGCTACACGTTTGGAAAATCACGACTCACCCAAATACAGATTCAATTACAGGTTTAACATAACTTATTCATCTCAATTTTTCAGCATTCATCATCCAAATTAGGGTCAATTCAATGGCTTATTACTACCCATTACATGTTAACCCATAATACCCATTAAACGACGATAAACCCCCCTTACCTGAGTTAATCCGGCAAATCTTCTTTGACCTTCAAGCTTTTCCCTTCTTCAACCCTTGTTCTCTTGCTCTTCCTCTTTGCCCTTTTCTCACTTTCTGTCGCTTCTCTGGTTTTCACGTGAAAAACCCTTTTTACCAAATGGAACTCTTTATATATATTCCAACTTTATTATTCCAATAATAATAATCCAATAATATTCCAATTATTTAATTAAATTAATAAATATACTATTAACTTAAATTAAATAATTATCATATTTTATCGGGGTGTTATCTTGATTTCTCTCTTGGCGTCCTCGGTGCCGAGATTAATCACTTCAACAGACTCTTGATGCGGTTGAATGACCCTTTCTTCCTGTTTTAATAACCTGGTAAGTTCTTCAGGGAGTTCACAGTCTTCATCACCCTCTTCTTCAGCTTGAAAGATTGGATTTTCAAAGTCGAAGCGAGCCATAGCAGAACCGTTATCAATAGGATCCGGTGTTGTGCACCTGCATGAGTGATGGTATGTGCTTATGAGTGTGAACAAGAAGTGAAAACTAAACAAAACATTGCCATTTTTTTATTTTGAAAAACTGCAAAAATAGAAAGAGGGAACGAAATATTTGAATGCAAAAATACGTCCTTTATTTATGATAAAAATGCAAGTGTCACATAGATGGGCCCTACAATGAGTCATTACGCCCTGGGCGGAACGTAAGACTTGGATATGCATGAATAAACAAAGAAAATTACTCTTCAAGAAGAGTGACTTGGATAATCTCCTCAGAAGACCAATTGTTGATGACTTCACCCGGGATCCTCGGACGCACCCAGTTGTCGATGTCGCAATCACTATCCCCATCTTCTTCGTTGATTGCAGAGACTTGACCATACTGAATGATGCCAGCACTAGAGAAAGTGATCGGCCCCTGAAGTGTTGTAGAAGTCAAAACTGGCTGATACCCAATCCCGAACTTATCTTCCTTCACTGGTAATTCCAACAGACGTCCCCAACCGGGAGCAACACCTGAATCCACCACGGCCCGTGCCTGCTTAAAGGATGAGATAGAGGCACCCGCTTTAGCCTCTTTCACAGACTCTTGGACAGACAAATCTTCAACCTGGAGGATACCTTTGTCGAGCAAGGCCTGGACACCCTGCTGTAGCTTCAAACAACCTCCACTCTGAGTGGCACAATCCAAACAATCCTTCCCACAACCGGGGAAAACATCGGCCTTCAGCAAGCATCCTTTGATATCCAACAATGGAGTCTTCAACTTCAACACATCCTTAATGGACTTGGCTTTTCCCTCTATCATGTTAACGTTCGCACCACCATGCTGGGGCATGGGATTGTTGACGACATTCGGAGCTGGTGCAAGGTCGATGGCCTTTGAATCTATGAGGTCCTGAACTACGTGCTTAAAAGCTTTGCAATTCTCAATGTCATGGCCAGGTGCCCCAGAGTGGAAGCTACACCTAGCGTTGGCGTCGTAACCCACCGGAAGTCTACCAACAGGAGGAGCCAGAGTGCGTAATTGCACAAGTTGTAGTTGTTGAAGACTAGAAAGCAACTGAGCGTACGACATTGGAAGGGTGTCGAAACGCCGGTCCATCATCCTTTGCCTCTGTTGATAAGCGGGTATGTTACCCGGTTGCTGCTGCTGATACTGAGCTGGTTGACGTTGTGATTGTTGTTGTTGTAGTGGTGTTGCAGCTGGAATGGTCACAGCCGCAACATACAGTTGCTGATGATAATTCTGAAAATTATTCCTCCGGTTATCCCTGTTCTGATAAGAAGATATGGCATTTGCATCCCCTTCTCTTCTCTTCTGTCCCTGAATGAACGGCTTCTTCACCCCTGATGAGGATCCACCTCCACTCTGGATCTTGTATGTCTTTAGGTAATTCTCCACCCTTTCTCCAGTAGAGACCACATCAGCAAAGTTGGAAGCATTGCACCCCACCAGACGCTCCAGATAAGGTTCAGGCAGCGTATTCATGAAGATGTTGGCCATTTCCTTTTCCAACATAGGAGGCTGAACACGGGAAGCTGTATCCCTCCAGCGTTGAGCGTATTCCCTGAAGCACTCATTTCTTTTAAGAGACAGATTCTGAAGTTGAGTTCTGTCCGGAGCCATGTCTGCATTATACTGATACTGCTTCACGAAAGCCTCTGCCAAATCCCTCCAGCAACGGATGTGGGCTCTGTCCAGCCTCATATACCATTCCAAGGATGCCCCAGCTAGACTATCCTGGAAGAAGTACATAAGTAGCTTCTCGTCATCAGAGTATGCAACCATTTTACGGAAATAGGCTTGCACGTGAGTTTTGGGGCAAAAGCTGCCATTGTATTTGTCGAATATCGGGACCTTGAATTTCGGTGGCACCCTCACACCTGGGACCAGCCCCAAGTCAGCAACATCTACTCCCAGAGGATTCTGTCCTTCCACTGCCTTCAACCTTTCTTCCAATCTTCTAAACATGGGGTCCATGCCAAAGTCTTTCTGAAGCAAGGGGAACTGATCATCCTGACCATCCTGAATGGGTTGTAGACCGGAGGTGACATGTAGGATTGGGATAGGCCCCGGTCCATTAGGTCCATTAGCCTCTCCAGCTGGAGGATCAGCCAACGTCTCCGGTTGAGTAATAGGGGGATCCCTCTGTACCAACAATCTAAGCTCCTGCTGTCCTTGAGCCACCCCTTGAACCAAATCCATGAATTTATTCATGCGAATCTTCATCTCGGCGAGCTCTGCCTGTAGGCTTTCCATTACTCTCTGTTGATTCCTGCGGGTACCGTATCGGTGAATGCCTGAGTCAGCTATCCTGCTGATGGAACACCAAACAAACTGAGAACATTGTGGCGGTACCTGTTATGCAAGACATGCGGATGACTATGCAAATGCAATGACATGTTTATCAATTCCAAAAGTATTTTACCCCCTTGATTCCAGTCTCACATTTGATAAACAGTGTGAAAAGAAAACCCCGACTAGAATCAAGAAGAAGATTTAAACCCCCTTGAAAAGGATAAACATGTGTTAAATGATATGAATGCAAATGATGTGATGCAACGATGTGAATGCAATGCAGTGGCATGTCAATCAGGATTGCTGTATCTGCTTGAACATCTATCAGGTTGCACTGTCTGGAGAGAAATTAAGAGTACACCAAACAAAGGTCATGGGGTGGATCATGTTATCCTTAATATCAACCACCCATTTTGGTGGATTATGGTTTACACCTTATCAATACCCGAGTTTCATTGATATTAAGGATACCTGATCGGATCAACCATGAATCAAGGGTTTGTCGCAAGTCACGAGCATGGAGTTTAGGTTAAGAACCACCCAAAAGGAGTGTACTAAGGTTTAAACCTGCCAAACATGTTCTACAAAAGGTTCCCATAGTCATAATCCCATCTTTCGGATATTATCAGAGGAACGACTACTCGTATTCCAACAATATTCTCAAGAGAGACTCTTATAAGTGTAGCATCGCGTAACAATCGTATCAAATCTTACACTTGAACGACTTTCGCACTACGTCCTACGAATAGGCCAAGATGGGTTTGGTAAACTAAGGTCCTTGGCTTCTTAGGTCTATATTGGAACAAGTAATGTCTAACCACAACTTACTTATGTGACATTATTGATCTCAACATGACCTCCACCAAGTGAATGGGCTTGCAAGTCAACTCGCTAAGGAATACTCCACACAAGTTGACAGGACTATGCCATTCTCCTATCTTAAGTGCACTCGAGTTCGGGTATAGAACTCATCTCACAAAGATCACCAAGCAGCCATAGCCAACCAACAGATACAACAATGATATGTACACAATGCAATAAGGTAAAGCAGGTAAATAAATAACTGTACAAAAGCATGAACACCCAATAAACAAACAAACTACAAAAGCTAGGAGGGACTCGCTTAGGGAAGATGGACCAGCAAGAGGTCAACTTCTTAAAATCCCCAGCAGAGTCGCCAGCTGTCGCAACCTGAAAAATACAGTGTGCGAAAAAAAACAACCGGCGAAAGGAAATGACAGAAGAGTCGCCACCGTGCGTTATTCATCTCAAAGGAGGGAAAGGAAACGCTCGAAGTAAACCTGAAAAAAGGAAAGGACAAGACGGGGTCTCGAAACCAAATCTTGGGTTCGGGAGTCGGTTATGCGAAGGGAAGGTATTAGCACCCCTACGCATCCATAGTACTCTACGGGATCCACTTTTGTAGTTTTTGTCTAAAGGGTGCGGGTTTACCTAATGTGTTTATTTACTAAAAAGGTTAAGAGAAATGACTCGCGCGGATGTCGCATCCACTGCATACGTATCTCATCTGAATATGAGAATTAGAGTCTTCGTAGCTCGGCTGACCTATGGGTTGGGGGATGTGTGCTCGCTAAGACATCGCGTCTTATGCCTACGTATCTCATCTGGAATGAGAATCAGAGCAAGCCGTAGTTCGGCTAACTACGGGGTTATGGATTGGGTTTTGGACGAACGACGTCACTACGCAATCTACCGGATGCTCGACCTTCGGAGACTTACTCGCCTGTAGTAGAAGGAGTAAACGTGTTGCTTTGGGTTTTAGGGTTTGGGATGCTCGAGGGCAAACGGGCAATCCTTGACGAAGGAACCACGCTACATGTGGGGATACGAATACAAAACACAAAACATGTATCTCAAAGTAAAATGCCACCAAGGGGCTCAAACATTGCCTCCTATCGAGGTCTTCCAGCTAAGAAAGCGATAAAGTATGAGAAAGGGAAAAAATTACCACACGGATAAAGATCCGAAGCTATAGCAGTTAAAGGGGCAAGAAACCCTGAAATGTCTCCAGCTGGACCGTCAAAGGAAATCAGTCAACACGAATAATCAGAATAAAACTCCAGGGGGTATCCCACAAATAAAGTGGGAAACCACGCGAGTGTCTCTGCGAAAGCCATGTGAGCCCTCACAAAACTCGACAAAGGGTTAGAGCAGCAGGATGAAATCAAGAGAAAACAATGCCATGGAAACACAAGACAGGTTAGAATAAACAAAATAGGGTAACCCAGAGTTGCCCCTAAATCAAAATGTAACCACATGAATAATTCCATCAAAATTCACCAAAGGCTCACAAAAAAGGTATCAAATTCACCCATAATACCTCATACATTTAGAGCATTCAAATTAAAGGCATAAAGATGATGGATATAGGGCAAACCTGATTGGAGAGCTTGATTGAAATTGAGTTGCACCCGTGAGGTTTACAAGTTGAGTTCCCTTCAGGGTTTGGAGGCTGCTCTGAGTTCTCTGTCAGGTCTTCTCTCACTATCTTTTTCCTCAGGGTTTTGTTCCTCCTCAAAATCCCCCTTTGTTCTGTCTTCTTTCTCTCACTATCTTTTTCCCGTGAATCTCCCAGTGTAACTCCAAGTGTCACTCCTCTACTGAAACTTCAGTATTTATAGACTGATTTTCGTGGGTAGTGGGCTCAAATGAGGGAGACCCAAGTCCAAAATAATTTGTTATATTTTATTTATTTATTTTATTTATTTATTTTATTTATTTATTTATTTATTTAATTAATTTAATTAATTAATTAATTAATTAATTTTTTTTTTTTTTTTTCGTTTTTTTTAATTTTTTTTAAGGAAAAATGAAGGGTAAATTTTGGGGTATTACACATATCAGGATGAGTCCTCCTCAATTTCTGCTTGACTGGCGGGCATTCTGGCTTCAACGACAATCTATGTTCCACAATCTCAGAATCTAAACCAGGCATGTCTTGATAGGACCAAGCAAACACATCCGAATACTCTCAAAGAAGATCAATCAACCCCTTCTTAACTTCTGGACATAGTTGAAACCCAATCTTGACTTCCTTCACATCATCCTCGGAACCCAAGTTGACTAACTCAATCTGCTCTTCGAACGGCTGGATGGCTTTTTCCTCATGCTCAATTAAACGAGATAATTCATCAGATACTTCTTCATCACTTTCTTCCTCGGCCTCAGACACAGGGAATTCAAAGTTTGGAGAAGGAGTAGGATCATTGTATTCAATGGGTTTAGAAACCAACCTGTATAATGATTTGATATTTTGATTTTAGAGAAGTGAATTGTGACCAAATATTATGCAGATGGACAATTATTATTTATTTAATCATGTTTTATGTGATTACAATTTTCAGAAAAGCAAAAAGTAAAAATAAAACATCATAGATGTGGATGAATAGAATTGCATTTTATTGATGATCAATTTGAAATATGCCCACCAATGTTCACTTCTCCCTTAGGCATAGTAGAAGGATTTTTAAAAAAATAATAAAAGCAATTACTTAGAGCGATGAACAATAACAGGAACATCGACAGCGATCCAATTGTTGCAAGATTTTCCATGCGTCATAAAATTGGTGCAATCTTCATCTTCATCCCCCTCGATCACTGCAGCTTAGTGTTGTTCATTACCATGAATGAACCCTCCGCTACGGAAACTAGGTTACACATCTTCAACTTTGATCACAGACGACTCTTGCTGGAATCCCAAACCAACTCGGTTCTTGTTTTTGGCGACCTCTACCATCTGGCCCCACTGATCTGAACTACCATCTTCAACAATCTTTTGAGCATCTTTAAAAGAGGACATAGGTGCCCCAACTTTCTCTTCTTCAATAATAGATAGAGCTTGGAACGGAGTTCCAATCTCATCCTCAACTTCAACATATGAGAAAGACGACGATGACTCACTAAAAGAACTTTCTCTCCACCCACAATGACGAGCTTACCATTCTTCACAAATTTCAACTTCTGATGCAGAGTGGATGTCACAGCTCCTGCCTCATGTATCCATGGCCTTCCTAACAAGCAAATATAGGTCGGGTGGATATCCATTACTTGGAAAGCAATTTGGAAATCACTCGGACATATCTTCACTGGAAGGTCCACCTCACCAATAAGAGTCTTGCGAGAACCATCAAAAGCTTTGACGATCACATTAAGTTCACTCTTCTTAATCAAACGTAGTACCTCATCATCATCACTAGGCTTCAAATTGGTGGATTCACCAGACTGACACTTTGGAGCACTAACTGGGTTTGCTATATATACCTCAACCTTCTTACCAACATTCTCTACCTCTTTTGGGAAAACAGGACCAAAAAAACGACCACTTCGGGTCACCTTCGCTATGTCGGCAATGTTCACAACAGAATTGGTCGTAGGCAACGAAACCTCTTGACCATTCTCCACCATGGTAGCGTTATATTGATATGGAACAACTCTATCGGATGCATACGGGACGGGGCCCGCTAACCATATTACCAACGGCGATACCGATCTTTTAATGTTGTTACTACTGCTACTATCAAACTGAATTACCATCTGCTCAGGGGTCTTAAATACCGGCACTATCACGTTCACATCATCTATATCCTTCGACTGTTGAATCTGGATGACATTCTCATCCATCAACTTTTGGATATCTCTCTTGACAACTGAACACCCATGGGGGTTTATACTGCAAATCAAACAACCGGCATGGTCGTGCTCATAATCACTAATGGTACACAAAGTCTTATGCATTTCTACCAAGGACCGATGGATACGTCGCACATCAAACACTCGGAAACTTCCTGGATAACCATTTACCATGTTAACAGAGGAATTACCATGAGCAGACAATGGGTTTGCTTTCACGTTCAATGCACGGTCCTCAAAGGACACCATCCCACTCTTTACTAGCTTCTGGACCTCGTACTTCAACGGGTAGAAGTTCTTAATATCATGGCCGGGAGCTCCTTGGTGAAAGGCACAACGGAGTTCAGGCTTATACCACCACGGAAGTGGTTCGAGGATTTAAGGCAGATTTCTTGGTTGGAGAAGGTTCTTGAGAACCAAGGATGGGTATAATTCAGCATAGGTCATGGGAATAGGGTCGAAAGAGACCTTCTTCCTCTCAAAATTTTGTTGTTGTTGTTGATTATTGTTGGTATTGTTGTTGTTGTGGTTATTTGTTCTTTGTTGTGGCTGTTGTTGACGTTGTTGTTGAACTGACACTGATTGATTGTTGGAAAATACTGGAATAACGGATGAAACTTGATCATGATGTTGACGTGGTGGCTGACTTCTTCTAATATGAGGCCTCCTCTGCCTCCCAACTGATACTGCATTGGTTTCTCCTTCCTTCTTTCTAGCGAAACCACTACCATATTTCTTACTTGATGATACCTCTTCCTTAGACAAACGTCCTTCTCGGACACCCTCTTCTAACCTCATCCCCATGTTTACCATTTTGGTATAATCACTAGGGGCACTAGCAATCATACGTTCGTAATAAAACGAACTCAAGGTCTTAAGGAAAATCTTGGTCATCTCTTTTTCTTCTAATGGCGGGTTAATCTGAGCGGAAAGCTCTCACCACCTCTGGGCATATTCTTTGAATGTCTCTTTGTCCTTTTGAGACATAGACCTCAGCTAGTCTCTATCGGGCGCCATGTCCATGTTGTACTTATACTGCTTTACAAAAGCTTCACCTAAATCGTTAAATGTGCGAACACTTGCACTATCTAGCCCCATGTACCACCTCAGAGCGACATCAGTCAGACTGTCTTGAAAGTAGTGAATCAAGCACTGATCATTATCAGTTTGCATCAACATTTTCCTGGCATACATGACGAGACGGCCGAGTGGGCAAGTACTTCCCTTATACTTTTCAAAGTCAGGGACTTTGAACTTCATCGGGATTTTGACATTCGACACTAAGAAAAGTTCAACAACACTCTTACCGAACAAATCTTTTCCCCTCAAGGAATTCAACTCCTTTCGTAGCTCAAGGAATTGGTCTTTCATCTCATCCAGCTTCTCATAAACATCAGGGCCCTCAGACGGCTCATAATGGTAGATGGTGTCCTCAACATGAGGCAGAGTGTGGACAATTGGAGGTAGAACAAACATGACCGAGCTAGATCCCGGCATGGAAGCAAAAGTAAGCGCAAACCCTTCAGGCACAAAGTTCAGCGACATCCCCCATGGGAATCTGGCAGGCATAGCTGGAGCAAACTGAATGGCAGGCACAATTGAAGTAACAACCTCTGAAATGACAGTCCTCTGAGGGGGAGGAGTTGCAGGTGTTGGAGAAGATTGACTCTTAGCAGTTAGCACAGACTCCATCATGGCAGTCAAACGAGCAATCTCGTCATTCAACTCTCGGTTCTCTTGTTCCAAATGTTCCATGATTCTCGGTTGATTGGCGCGAGTGTTGTATCGGTGAGTTAGCTTGGCTGAAGCACAGAAGAATAACCAATAAGACATCTGGCGTAAGAAAAACCTATTATTCAAATGATGCATGAAATGCAATGTTTTGTTTGTTTTTATTTTTATTTTCAAGGAACATACTATTTTATTTGCAAATATATGATAACAATTATAACAATTTGATTGACCATAAAAAATCTCTTTTATTCATATAATTTTGGAAGGATTACACTGAGTACAATTTCAGAAACCAAAATACAAATACAAGAGAAAAGGAAACTAATCATCCTAAGGATCCCCTAACAACAGTGTCAGATGATCTGGCTGCAGGCGCGTATTTCCTTCTGATGCGTCGGATCTCAGACTCAAAAGAGGTCTTCATCTGAGCCTTCTCGAGGACAAGCTGGTCAACAATCTTCTTCCAAGCACCGAAAGGCTGAGGTATACTAGAGGAAGATGGACCCTCTGGCTCTCTCTGTCTCTTTACTACTCGGTCTTCAAGAAGTTCAATAAGTTCGTCTTTGTCCTTAGACTCAAGCTGCAACGCCTCATGCTTTCGGCTTAAAGCATGGAACCGTTCTTCCCACATATCCTTCTCTTGCTTCATCTTGGCGAGTGCGTCTTCTAACTCCTCTATATCCTGGTTAGGGAGAGTTAATGGCTCAACCACAACCATACACATAGGTCTTTCGCAAGTATACAACATCTTCAACTCCAAAGCTCTCTTCTTCACCCAAGTAGTGTAAGCTTCCAAAGCTACACAGTTGTACGGACCAAGCTCGGATCTTCCTTTCCTATGCACATTATGCCAAGCATGAATCATCTTCTGCTTCAAATGTTGGGGATCTTTATCCTCTTGATAGAAAATACCTTCTAACTGAGTGTTATCAGGCTTGTCTCTCAAGGGGAACCCAAGTTGACGACGAGCCAAAGCAGAGTTGTAGTTAATTCCTCCTTGTGTACTAATGAGAGGCACATTAGAGAACTCACCACAATACACAATGATATCCAAGTTACTCAATGCGGAGTCATACCAAACTATATCATCATTAGTGAGGGACATAAGTCTCTGAGACCACCGTAGACATTGTTTGTTCTCCATAAAAGAAAGCGTCTGAGGCAAGTGCAAAATAAACCACTTGTACAGAAGAGGAACACAACACACAATAGTCCCACCACCTTTAGAATTCCTAAGATGCAAAGAGAAGTACATATCACCCAACAAAGTAGGCATAGGATTCCCAATCAAGAAAATTCTAATAGCGTTAACATCAATAAAACCGTCAATGTTAGGGAACAAAGCCAAACCATAGATGAGCAACACAAAGATGGCTTCGAAAGCATCCGCACTACCGGCTTGAGAAAAGGCAGTAGCTTTCCCAATAAGGAACTCAGAAGTCAACCCAAATATTCCTCCTTTCTTCACCCAATGAGCCTCAATCTCAGACTTCTTTAGATGAAGAGCTTCAGCTATAAGATGAGACCTGGGAATCTCCTCCAATCCACTAAAGGGAACTTTGTTAGACACATGTATTCCCAAGAGATGGGCATACTCATCTAACATAGGCATAAGCTGATAATCGATAAAAGTGAAGCAACGGTAGAGAGGATCATAAAACTGAACCAACACACTCAAGAGCCATTCCATTACATCAGCAGATAACACAGATAGAAGCTTCACATGACGTTGCTTGAAGTCCAAGGGATCTAATACAAAAGATGATAACTTCCTTGGCTCTTTCAAATCCGGACATCTGAAACTGTACTTCTTAGTGTTCCTTCGTCCATAATCCATGGTCGGAGAATATTTGCAAATAAAACCTCAATTCCTTGGAGTTATTTTTATGCGATGAATGTTATGATACGCATGAATGCATGAATGCAACAATCACAAATAAGGGATCACACACAAGGCAAACAAACAAAGGTCAAGCGATGAATCAAGTCATTGTCAATATCAATCATCCATTTTGGTGGATTATGTTTTTCACCTTATCAACACCCAAGTTCCATTGATATTGACAAGACTTGATTGGATCAACCAAGAATCAAGGGGTTGTTGTGAGTCATGAGCATGGAGTCAGGTTAAGAACCATCCCAATGGAGTGTACTAAGGATAAAAACCTGTAGATCATGTTTTAAAAAGTTCCCAGAGTCTTAATTCCATCTATCATACACTATAGGTTAGGATGACTAACTCATCAACCCATAGTATTCTCAAGAGAAACTCGTCTGAGTGTAGTATCGCGTAACAACTGTTATCAAGTCTACACCTGAACAGTCTCTGCACTACGTCCTAAATAGGCCAAGTTGGGTTAAATTTTCTATGGTCCTCAGCTTCTCGGACCCCAAATCAGAGAAAGTAATGCCTAACTACAAATAACTTGTGAGACATCAATAGCTCCAAAAGGGTCTCCATTGAGTAGATGGGTCTGAAGCCAACTTGTTAAGGACTACTCCACACAAGTCGAACATGACTATACCATCCTCCTATCTTAATTGCACTCAAGTTTGGGTTAGAACTTATCTCACCACTTAGAGATCACCAAGCATAACAAGCAGATTATATCACACAAAACAAATATACAAACATAAAATACACAAATATATACACATAAAAAAATAGGCTAAACCCACTAGAGACTACTCCCCAGCAGAGTCGCCACTTAATTTCTGTAGCGATAAATTCATGACCATTAAGCTATGGATAAACTTAACATCAATAAAACCAGAGTCGCCACCACATTTTTATTGTTTCCAAAGGAAAAGGGAAAAGTACGAACAAAACCCAAAGATAAGAAGTTTTCAAATCAAAACTAATAAAATGCCAGAGATTACAATTAAGGGGGTTGGTTACACAGAGGGAAGGTGTTAGCACCCAAAGTGTCCTAGGTACTCCTAGGGAGCCCGTTTTTATGTGTGTATGTGTCATGGTATAAAAGATGTTTGCAATAAATAGAGTGTGGGAATGAGAAAAGAATTCATTAATTATATTTTTGTGTTTGACAAGACCTTCGGATTTGTGCCTATGTACCAACATAAAAATGAGGGATCAAAACCTCGTAGTTTGTGGTATCAATTTCAAAGTGAGTGGATTGCTTTTAACAAAAAATTAAGTTTGAAAGAGGCACAAAAGGCCTAAAAGAGTTTGAATGAGTCTTAGTTCTTTTTTGTCTTTTTGAAATTTTAAGTCAATATGATTAGATCTATTTACAAATTTGATTTAAGAAAAGAATTTGAAAATGCAATGGCATAAGGCCAAATTTTCTAATTTGCAATAAAGTCTAAGTTTAGAAATCACAAGCAAAGAAGATTTTTGAAAAGAGGGGAGAGATTTAAAATTTAAGAAATGGGAGGAGATGAAGAGACTAATCCTAAGCAAAAATTTAAAAGTTAAGAGTTGAAAAGATCTGACCAATGAGATGCAATTCAATAGACAAGAATGTCATATAAAAACCCACTTTTCCTTTAAACTTTAGGATCAAGCAATATCAATACACAAATAGCAAGATGAAGAGCAAGGCATCAAATAAAGATAGCCACATCCAAGTTAGCAACTTCATAGTCTTCTTCATGATCTTCTCCATGTATCAGATGACATACTCCTTGAATGGCTCAGAATAAGGCATTAGGCACAGGTTCAAAGTAACATTTTCATCAAGACCATGTAGTAGATGAACTTAGAGAGATCTCAATACTTGCAACAGATGAAAGTCCACTTCACAGTGACTTGGTTTCAGAAAAGTTGGCATTGGCCAAGTCCTTTTGCATAGGGAATGTTGCCTAATTCTAAGTCCAAGTCTCAGATCAAATCCAACAGTCCACACAAACATTTTTTAAGAGTTTTTTTGTTTATTATGTACTTTAAGGTCCTAAGACCATAATCACAAATAAAATACACAAACAAGTATATACAAACACAATATATGGCTCAAGTGAGCAAAGTGAAAATGACATAAACATAAACAAGTCAAATGATATGTATAAGTACAAATAATAAATGGATGGAATTTAAAGTGCATAAAAGTAAATGACTTGAAATTAAAAGTTAGTCAAATTGTTAATGGATTAGAAGTTAGTGGAATTTTGCTTTTCAACTTTTTAAGTCATTCTTTAGAGAACACTCAACCCTCTATTCACAAGCATGGATCATTGAAACAAGACATCTTCCAAAGGAAGGAAAAAAGGCCAAGTTTCCACATAATACCATGAAAGGGGGGAGACTTACAATCTCACTTACTAGAATGTTATGCCTTTTGTGTCAAAATTTAACGCTATGTTAAGCAATCGTAATTGGACTTATGTAGAAGTCACAACTATCTAAGGCCGGGCAATAATTTTTTTTTGGTGTTAATGCATGTTAGAGACATGGTATAATGAACCATACTCCTAAAACATACCACACACAAAAAGAAAATGATCAAAGGGTGGACCTAATCTCATCCATACTTGTATTGGTTTATGAACCAATTAGCCTTAGGATATTGAGATGTCATTGGCCAATGAGAGGAGTGGGATAGAAAGGGATTGAAGATAAAGAGGGAAGGGAGATGAGACAAACACAAATTTGTCATGGGAGGAATTTCATCAAATTAAAATCATTCATTAATTTTGGGAGATGAAATATACATTTCATCAATCCCCTAAATCTAATGATTTTAATCCAATAAAAGTCAAATCAACCTTGATCAAGGCCCAAACACAATAGTCAATCTAGACAAGTCAATAAAAATGGCTCAATACAATTTATTTCAATTAAACAAATTAAAAATCAATTAAAAATGCATCAAATTAAATTATGTTTTATCAAAAACCTAAAACCTCTTCAAAACACCAAATAAATGGCCAAAAGATTTATCATAGGTCAAACAAGGTCAAAGGACCTTGGAGAAAAAAATTCACTATTTTTGAAAAGTCAGAAATATTTTTAAACAATTTAAAATATGCACAAAAACAATTAAATCATGAAAAATATTAATATTGATCCGAAAAATAATTTTAATTCAGAAAATGAAAGAGAAAAATATTTGATTTTTTTGGGTGAAAGTCCCATATTTTTTGGATCAATATTAAAATTAATATGAATTAATGAAAATAAAGCAAATAAAATGTAAATTCAGAAATTACAAAATACGTGGACCATTTGATCTCCCTCATTAATTGAGGTGGCAGATCAAATGGTTCAAAACGCGCGTTCCATGTGGTAATCAGTCAACTGCGCAGCACGCGTGGTAATCACAACCAACGCTCAAGATTAAAACAAATTGAATGGATCCCGTGGTTGGGAAGCTTGCCAACACATCGCCGGAGCCAGAGCTCCGGTCTTCTTCTCCGGTGGACCTCACCAGACTTGTCCACCTTCAACCATCACCAAAACGAAAAAGAAAGACATGGATTTAAAGAAAAAATGCTCAGAAGCTCGAATTTGGCCTCAATTTTGTCTAATTCCAAGCATATGAAAAGATACAGGGAATTGAATTTTGAGGATCATGATCTGAGTTGCTTCGATTTAACCTCAAAGCAACTCAATCTTGTTTCCTACATTGGTAGGACTTCAGACAACCAAAAATCAACAAGAATAATGGAGAAATAAGAGAGAATCCAAGAGTGGAAGTTTTTGAAAATTCACCTTCGAGTTGATCCAATTTGACTTGATCTTGATCGGGATTTGATTGCTTTCTCCTCCTCTTGCTTGCAGGAACCAAATGACCTGAAAATGGAAGTGAATTTATGGAGTTTGAACTTCCAAACAGATGGTGAAGTTCAAGCTCGATTTCAAAGAAATCTCAGAAAATTCTATGGCAGTGAGGGTTTGCAGAGGTCTAGCAAAGGTTGGGCAAGGTGTTGATGATGAATCTAAAGCCTTAATCTTGTTTAAATAGGCATTGTGTTTGATATTTGCACCACTTGAAAATTTGAAAAAAATAGCAATTCACTTGCATGGGTGCATGGACAATCATTTGGGCCTTGAGAGTGATGTAATCCAACTCCAAATCATGCACAAAGTCTACTGAACTTATAATGTGCAAGCATACAAAAGAAAATGATCATTTGAAGTTCAAACTTGCCAAAACACTTCCCATAATGAAGCCATGCACAAGTCCTTCAATTTTGGTCCAAATGAGATGATCTTGGATGTTTTGGAAAGGTAAGATCAAGGAGAACAACTTTCATGTTGAACACCTTTTCATTTGAAGCTTTAATCATGATTAATTTTAATGTGGAATTTGGGGAAATCAAACATATTTGAAAATTTTCTAAGTCCCAAGTCAAATGTTCACTTCTTCCACCTTGAATACCTTTTTAATGGGCTTCAAATTAGAAACGTTCCTTCATAAAAGTTGTATATATTTCAAACCTATTCAATTTGCTCACAAATATGACCTCATTTGAATTTGGCATGAAGGAGTTATGCATTTTATAAGTTGGGGAAAATCACTTGTTCAATGGTATTGGCCCAAAATAACCTATAATGTTTTCACTTGACACATGCATTTGGAAGTTGAATTTGCACTTCCTCAAAACATCAAAGTTGAAGTAGACATCATGAAATTTATCATGGAATTTGAATGGATTTCATATCATAAAAAATGAGCAAGTTATGATATTGGGAAGTTGACCTCCAAATTATGGTTTAGACAAAATGACCTATAATCTTTCACCATAAAAAATGACTTTTCAAGCAAAAATAGCTCTTGACCTCAACATGAAAGTTGTTTGGAATTTCATTTAGAGTAACTTTTCTCTTGGAATCATTTTCATATGACAAAATTGTAGGAGATAGGTTCTAGGGAACCCCAATTTTGACCAATTGATTTCCTCTGATCAACCACCATGAACCATCTTGCTAGCTTGACATTATCTTGATTTTTTGGACTCATGGAAGATCATATATGCATAAGATGATGAAATTTGGAATATATCTTGAAATATTTGATCAATTATTGAAGAAACGCATTGAAGAAGTCACAAAAGACACCCGGATGAATTAGGGTTTCCAAGGCAAACCAACTCTAAACTCTTGATGATTTCTTGATCAAAATAACATGTGAAGATAATAGGGATTCATATATGATAATTAGAGACAATGTAGCCCAATTATTGATCGAGCTCCTTGAAATGAGGGTCTTAAACCCTATATATGAGTTTGATAAATCATAGGTGAGCATACACACTACCTACAAAAGAGTTAAACTATACAATGACATATTTTTTTTTTGGTATTTTGGTTAGTAAATAAAGAAAAATGAAGTATGATACAATCAAATGTGCTTGGTGATCTCTCCCAATGCAAACCCAATGAATGAGGGGTAAGGGGGATGCCAAGTTGTGATCCCAATGCTAATGCATATGATGAGAATAACATGAGGGATCTTAGGGTCAAAATTGGGGTCTTACACCTATGACTGGCATTTGGGTTCATACTTGGAACCTTTGATGATGTTTGGGTGATTTTCTGTGGATGTTGGTTTAAATCCTTATAGCATGCCATGCATTCATACTATTTCGGAGTTAGGCGAGACTTTGGCCTATTTTTTGGGTGAGCCCCAATCCCATTGTGATGGATCGGGTACGAGTAGCTAATTCCTATTATGGGGATTAGTGAAGCGTTACCTATAGTGATGGTAGTGATATTGGTGTGCTCCGGTTCCAAGAGGGAATCAATCCTATGGTGGGGATCATGGAGTGAGATGAACCTGGATGTTCATATTTGGTACCACATGCATGTTGAGTCGGTTTTGAGTATATTGCATAAGTGCTGCCTTTTTATTAGTTGTTGTTGACGTGTTATTGGATGAGATGTTGTTGCATATGATGTTAATGATAATTGAGATGTGGTTTTGTATGATGTTGAAGATAATGAAGATGTTGTCGTGTATGATGTTGATTATGATTTGGATGTGACAATGTGATATATTATTGAGCATGATTGTGTAGATGTTGTACTTTATTCTTCATTCTATACCGTTTATTATTATGAAATGAATTCTCACCCCTTACGTTTGAATGTTGGCTTGATATGAGCACCGTGCAGATACTCAAGAGTAGCATTGCTGAAGTAAGTGGAAGGTAACTCTTGGAATGGCTTCTAATAGTTTGTCGTTTTCTTTAGTAGGGTCTTGCTCTGACCACGTAACATCGGGTTGGGAACTTTGCTTTCACTTCTTATGTCATGTTTATGTTGAAGTATTATTATAACTGATGTGGTTGTTGAGCTGATTTATTTAAACTCTTTATTTGTTATGGAAGTTGAAGTTGAGACTAAATGGTGTGAGTGCAATATGGTTTTTAATTGCTTTAATTATGATTCCGCTATGATGATACCCTATGTGAAAGTGAGCATGCGATGAAAGATGTTTATCTGATGTTTATAACCTATGTTATGGAGCAGGATATCTTTGATATGAGTGACATCCTTTGTGGTTTCAATTTTATTAAATTATGCATTAAAATTGCATTCGGGGTTTAGGGTGTTACAAAGGGGTATCAGAGCAGGTCGGTCCGTCCGACCAGGTTGTTTAATTATGTTTGTTCCCTAGTATGCGACATGTGTGTGAGAACACTGTCGATGCTTGTTTTGTTTTCCATTTGTAGCTTGGGAATAAAAAAAGTGGGGGAGAAGCGACTGCTTCTCTTGGATGTTCCAACTATAGAGAGCTTGAACATCATGTTGCTACAAGCGAGAGTGCGGTGTTGGCTAGTTCGACTATTTTGAGAATGTTGTGCTTTTCCTGAACCCGAAGAAAGGTCAGATTCGAGGATGGTTCTGGTTAGATAAATGGTGTAATCCTTGAGGGAAGGCGGTCAGGTGTTCTATTTGTTCACTTCCTTGTGAAGGGGAAGGCGATGTGTTTGGATAGAGATGAGCCAGCAGTTTGTTGAGTACGCGTTCCTTGAGGATATGTACGGTTTGTATTTGGTTAGAACAAGTTGACATTATTCTAGGAATGAATCGGTTGGAGTTAAACCAAGTGTTTACCAATTGTTTTGATAAGTTGGTGTAGTGTGTTGATAATTGCAAGAGCTCATGCGATGCCGAAGTTGTGTTGTTCCTGACACTGAAGATGTTGCAGATTCGAGATTCCTGTCTATCAGCCAAACTGGAATGTGTTTAGGGAGAACGATCAGGTATTGTTGATGTTGGCTTCTCGGAGAGTAGAGAGCAATGTGATGGCTAATGTTGTGCCAGTGGTGTGTGATCCCTGATGTATTTCCTAAGAGATATATGCGACTTTACTTCAGACCGTGAAGTCGAGTTCGATCAAAGTGGAGAGTTTTTCCATCTGTTACGCAAGTAGACGGAGTCTTGGAAGGCGATTCTTATGTGTTCGCAATGTTTTTGTCCTTTCAAGTCGACAGTAAAATTGCAATGGTTGAGTTTGCCATCTACTTAGTACCAGGTAATGGATCCTTATAGAAATTCTATGTTAGATGAGTAAATTAAGGAAGCAACTAGATGATCTACTTGAAAAGAAGTTTGTTCGTCCGAGTGTTTCGTCATGGGGGTGCACCCGTGTTGTTAGTGAATAAGAAGGACGATAGTATGAGGCTATGTGTGGAACATCTAAGAATTGTATTGCAGACATTTAAAGAGAACCAATTATACGCAAAGTTTCCCAAGTGTGAGTTCTGCTTAAGAGAAGTGAGTTTCCTTGGTCATGTGATTTCTAGTGGTGATATAGTTGTGGATCCGTCAAAGATAGATGGTGTGTTACAATGGGAGACTCCGAAGTCTATCACTGAGATTAGAAGTTTTCTTGGATTGGCTAGTTAATACAAGAAGTTCATTAAAGGTTTTTCAAAGTTAAGATTGTCGTTAACTCAGTTGACTTGAAAGGGTCAAGCCTAGGTTTGGGATGCGCATTATGAAGAGAGTTTCCAAGAACTCAAGAAGAAGTTGATTTCTGCTCCAATTTTGATTTTTCCGAATCCAAGTGAGTCCCTTGTTGTATATTATGATGCTTCAAAGATGGGTCTGGGAGGTGTGTTGATGTAGGATGGTTAGGTTGTGACTTATGCTTTGAGACAATTGGGAGTTCATGAAATGAATTACCCAACCCATGATCTTGAGTTAGCAGCAGTGGTATTCATATTCAAGATTTGGAGGCACTACTTATATGGTTCCAGATTTGAAGGTTTCAGTGATCACAAGAGTTTGAAGTATCTCTTTGATCAGAAGGAGCTTAACATGAGACAAAGGATATGGTTAGAATTTTTGAAGGACTACGACTTTGGTTTGAATTTCCATCATGGTAAAGCCAATGTGGTAGCAGATGCTTTGAGCAGGAAATCTTTGCACATGTCGCTGATGATGGTCAGAGAGCTTGAATGATTGAACAATTTAGAGATTTGAGCTTAGTATGTGAAGTGACTTTGAATAGTCTGAAGTTGGGTATGTTGAAGCTAACCAGTGGTTTTCTTGAAGAGATCAAAGAGAAACAAATATTAGATTTGGCTTTGGTTGATCGACTAACATTAGTAGGTCAAGGCAACGATGAGGATTTCCAAATTGATGAGAATGGAACTCTGATGTTTCGAGGCAGAGTTTGTGTACCTGATGTGCCAGAGTTTAAGAGGATGATATTAGAGGAGAGTCATCAAAGCAGTTTGAGTATTCATCCGGAAGCCACTAAGATGTATCAAGATTTGAAGAAAATGTTCTAGTGGTCAGGGATGAAGAGGGATATTGCACAATTAGGTTATTCTTGCTTAATTTGTCAGAAATCTAAACCCAAGCATCAAAGACCGTATGGATTGATGCAACCATTGAATATTCCATAATGGAAGTGGGATGTTTGTTTTCTTTGTTTTATTTTTCTCTGTTTTTGGTTCAAATTTAAAAAAAAAAATGCATCTTCTTGAAAGTTTTAGGCTATAGACTGACTAATTTGAGATTAGTTTGCGGAGACTTGGAAAAAAATTCACAAGATCGGTCTCAAGGATTCTTGTTTAATTAATCTACCGATAGAACAAAAAGGGGGGGGGGGGTTTGGCTGGTTTAGATTCGAAAAAGTGATTTTTAAAAGTGATTATAAAATAAGCTGACACGAACCAACCTACTGCATCATCTTCCGACTTATCATTGATTCTTATAAAATTCCAAATCCCTAACGGGTCTGCTCCTATTCGATTACAATTACCATTAACAAGCATAAAGGAAATTATGCGAGTAATATTCCCAAATTTCGAATTAAGCAAACAGATTAAAAACTATTGCGAATTAAGCAGACACAACTTGATCGTTCGTGATAAAATAAAAGCTATGTTAACACGAAATTGATTCGGGATCATCATTCATCAATCGAATTTAAGGATTCTATCCTATAGCAACAATTAGATTAAGCAAATAATTGGAATTATAAGAATAATTCAAAGGAAACAAATTGGAATTAATAAAAACCTCAAAGCGGATTCTGAATTACAGCAGGTTGATTCAAAAGGGATTAGTTCTCCATAGTCATCTTGCTAGCTCTCCAAAAAATCGTACATGAACATAAAAACGTAACCCTGTTTTTGGCTTCCTAACCTAGGTAAAAACACCCAAACCCGTTTCATAACTCAACCGGGTCAAATGTACGATCCAGGCCCAATACAACTAACCCAAACAAAATATAAAAATAATGCAGCAGCTTCAACGAAACTTCTGGACCTTCTACAGTTTGATTCAGCTCTCGACTTCTAAATAAAAGTTTTAGATCTTTTTCTTAGCTTTCCATCGACTGGTAGCACGTCTCAATCCGATACTCCTAGCTCAAGATATGATTTTTCTCGCGAAAGCTGCTAATGCTGAAAATTAAATACGAAAATTAAATAAGTGCAAAAATAACATAAATTATGAAAACACATTAAAACATAAAAATAATCAAAGCAACCCGAAGAAATGCTTAAGTACAAACATGGAAGAACGTGCATCAAAATGCACTGATTATGGGATAACATATCTATGGACTTTGTGACTCGATTGCCGAGTACTCCAAAATGAAGTGATTCAATTTGGGTGATTGTTGATAGGCTGACTAAATTGGATCACTTTATACCGATTAAGATCAGTTTCCCACTGTAGAGATTGGCAGGGATTTACATTGAGGTGATTATGAAGTTTCATGATATTCCATCGAGTATCATCTCTGACAGAGATCTGAGGTTTACATCCATATTTTGGGGAAGCTTACAGAACACTTTAGGTACTAAGTTTAGATTAAGTTCGGCGTATCACCCACAGACTGATGGACAGATAGAGATGACTATCTAGTCTTTGGAGGACTTGTTAAGGGCTTATTTTCTAGAGCATGGCGGTACTTGGGATAGTTACTTGCCTCTGATAGAGTTGACATACAATAAAAACTACCATTCTAGTATAAGGATGGCACCATTCGAGGCATTGTATGGCAGGAGATGTAAGACTCCTATATGTTGGTATGATTCTGGAGAGAGCACTGTACTTGGACCAGAAATTATGCAGCAGACGATTGAGAAAGTCAAAGTAATTCAAGAGAAGATGAAGGCATATCAAAGTAGGTAGAAGAGTCACCATGACAAATGAAGAAAGGATCTTGAATTTCAGGATGGCGATCACGTTTTTCTGAGAGTCACTCTTGTGATTGGTGTTGGAAGAGCCTTCAAGTCTAAGAAGCTCACTCCTCGCTTTATTGAATCGTATCAGATTACTCAGAGGGTTGGAGCAGTTGCTTATCGTGTGGCCTTACCCCTATCTCTTTCAAACTTTTGTGATGTTTTCCATGTGTCGTAACTTCGAAAGTATGTTCACGATCCTTCGCACGCAATCCAGATGGACGATGTGCAAGTTCGTGACAACCTGACTGTTGAAGCAGCTCCTGTTCGGATCGCGGATCGAGAGGTTAAGTATCTACGAGGCAAAAAGGTTACTCTAGTAAAGGTCATTTGGGGAGGACCTTCTAGAGGTAGCTTGACTTTGGAGCTGGAGAGCAGGATGGAGGAATCCTATCCAGAGTTGTTTTCGCCATGTAATCTTCGAGGGCAAAATTCTTTTTAAGTGGGGGAGAGTTGTAGCGCCCCTAACTTATTTAATTATTTTTATTTAATTATAGCATTTTATGAATTATTTGATAATTTATTTATGTGATGTTGCTGTGTTTTTAGGTGTTTTATGATGTTTTAGAATATTCGATGGTATTTTAATAATTTAATAATTTAATAATGATTAAAATATTTGGTTGAGAGCGGTAGATTTTATTTAATGATTTAAAGTAACGATAATAATTATTTGAGGTTTATAATAATAATGATTTAATTATTTAAATATAGTGTGACACCTTATGTTAAAAATATATTTTTCTTTTAAAATCAAATAAATATTTTGTTTAAATATTAAAGGTGTGACACTTAATTGAATAAATATTTAATTTAATATTTATTTTATTTTATGTATCAATTAAATAAATATTTTCTTTGAGATTTGAGATTAAATATTTAGGAATTAATCTTAACGTTGGATTAAACATAATATATATCGTAAGGGAGAGTATAAGAATTAGGGTAAAAATTAGGGTATATAAAAGACTTAATAAAATGTTTGGCCCAAATAAAAATTATGAACTCTGTTTTTCTGTAAAATTTCTCGAAGTCGCACGTGCTAGGAATGAAATCGCGTATTTCAAAAAAGTCAGAAAATTCAGAATTTTGGAAAAAGGCGGAAACTTAGAAAATCTGAGGTAGGAGGGCTGGTTGCATCCATCGAAGGAGAAGTCGCACTTCAGAGGGGAAATTTGGCGTCCGATGTCAGAATAACTCTAATTATATATTTTCGGAAAGGGAATAGTTCCAGAAATCAAACTCACTGCTATGCAATGGCTCTTCGTTTTTTAGCCGTTTAAGCTCGTTTAAGTTCTGAAAACAACATTTTACTATTTTATGAAATTTTAGCAATTTATATATTATCTGTTTTATTTACTTATTTGTTTATGAATAACAACCCATAAGACTCACTAAAGTTTCTTTGTTCTTAATCGAAATAAGTCTTTTTGCTGGAAAACTAATGATGTTAGTTTTGATAACTTTAACTTTTCGTAATAAAATTAAATTAAGTAAAAATATTATACTTAATTTAATTTAATAATTTTGAGGAGTTAACGATGTTACAATGTTATGATGTTATTCTGGAGGCCTATGATTGACATTTGGGTTCATACTTGGAACTTGTTATGATGATATTGATGAAATATCAATTTTTGGTGAATATACAATCTTTGATGATGCTTGGGTGATTTTCTGTGGATGTTGGTTTAAATCCTTATAACATGTCATACATTCATACTATTTCGGAGTTAGGTGAGCCTTTGGTCTATTTTTTTGGTGAGCCTCGATCCCATTGTGATGGATCGGGTACAAGTAGCTAATTCCTATTATGGGGGATTAGTGAAGCGTTACCTATGGGGATGGTAGCGATTTTGGTGTGCTCCGGTTCCAAGAGGGAATCAATCCTATGGTGGGGATCATGGAGTGAGATGAACCTGCATGTTCATATTTGGTACCACATGCACGTCGAGTCGGTATTGAGTGTATTGCAGAAGTGCTGCATTTGTATTGATTGTTGTTGATGTGTTATTGGATGAGATATTGTTGCATATGATGTTAACGATAATTGAGAGTTGGGTTTGTATGATGTTGAAGCAAATGAAGATATTGTCGTGTATGATGTTTATTATGATTTGGGTGTGACAATGTGATATATTGTTGAGCATGATTGTGTAGATGTTGTACTATATTCTTCATTCTATACTGTTTATTATTGAAATAAATTCTCACTCTTTCTGTTTGAATGTTGCCTTTACATGGGCATCGTGCAAATACTCAAGAGTAGCATTGCTGAAGTAAGTGGAATGTAGCTCTTGGAATGGCTTATAATAGTTTGTCGTTTTATTTAGTAGGGTCTTGCTCTGACCACGTAACATTGGGATGAGAATGTTTGCTTTCAATTCTTATGTCATGTTTATGTTGAAGTGTTATAACTAATGTGGTTGTTGAGATGATTTATTTAAACTCTTTATTTGTTATGGAAGTTGAAGTTTAGACTAAATGGTATGAGTGCAATATGGTTTTTAATTGCTTTAATTATGATTCTGCTGTGATGATACCCTAAGTGAAGGTGAGCATGCGATGACAGGTGTTTATGTGAAATTTATAACCCGTGTTACGGAGCAGGATATATTTAATGTGAGTGACACCCTTTGTGGTTGCAATTTTATTAAATTATGCATTAAAAATGTATTCGGGGTTTAATCCCAACCATGGTGGACATGGGGGAAGGTGGATACCTAAGTGAAGGTGAGCATGCGATGATAGGTGTTTATGTGACATTTATAACCTGTGTTACGGAGCAGGATATGTTTAATGTGAGTGACACCCTTTGTGGTTGCAATTTTATTAAATTATGCATTAAAAATGTATTCGGGATTTAATCCCAACCATGGTGGACATGGGGGAAGGTGGGCACCTAAGTGGGTTCAAATCCTATACGGTGAAAGATACTCTAAGTGGGTTCAACTCCCATACGACTGACGATCGCTTGAACTGGTTTTGAGTCCCATAGAGGCCCCGATATCCATAGCGAAAGTCGAATCATTACGAGCATGCATGAACCAAGTCTACCCTAGACGTAGGTCCGCTCGAGGATCAATGTTTTGTGAATCATAATAGTGATTGTTTGAGTTATGAGAACTCAAGTGACATGTTGCCATACATTTTTAATATCCCTTAAATACCTAAGTATTGGTTACATGGTGTGAGTGATACACAAGTAAAAAGATGAAGACTTGAGGTAGGAATCAATTAGAGAATCTTGTGGAACTTAGTGGACCCATATGATAGGGGAACTCACTGATATTATTATCTCATCCCACTATCGTTGTTATTTTTCAGGTATTCCTTGCAGGTTAAATTTAAGAGGAGTTGTCTGCTGATGTTTTGAAGGATTTCGGCTATTGTGATCTTCCACTGTGGATTATGTGCAATGAAGATATTGTACATAGATCTTAGGTTTTTATTTTAGGCACTATTGTATAACATGTTCCATAGTTTTATATTTTAGTTTGGACACATGTATACAATGAAGTCGTTAGACACTTGTATTGTATCAGTACCAAAAAATTAGCACTTGTATGATATTATTCTAGATAGATATTATACAGGGCGTTACACTCTCCGTCTCTTTAGAAAATATTTTATTTCACTTTAAAATTGTCTTTGCTTGTGAGGAAGAATTTTTGTAAGTGGTCGTGTTGGTCGTTTTTATTCTTAAGTGTATGATACTGTTAAGAGATCGAGTTTGGTTCTTGAGATCAATATATTATAAAATCTTTATTCTTGCTTTATTAAGCTTTTCCAAAAAAAGCTTTATTTTGGTTATTGAGATCAACCGTAAATCTCTAGACTGTTCGTTAGCTTAGCCTGGGGTAAAAGCTATTTTTGGTTGAGGATAAGCCTGTTAAAATCTCAAGATCATATTGTATTAAGGTTTGTGGACATAACCTTCAAAAGCTCAAAGTTTATAGTGAAACTCTCAAGAATACCACTTGGGGACACAATTAAGCATACGTATGGTCAAACCTATATAAATATCAAGTGCAATCTTTCTAAACTATCATTTTACTTTCATCCATTTACTTTCATTAATTTAATTTCCGCTGCAATTACTCAGCCAAAAATACTAATACAATCTTAAACGAGAAAATGTTAAAATTAATCACGAATTTTGAATACTACAATTCACTCCATCTTGTGTTTGAAGTTACTTGTCCAACATATCCTCCAAACCTAGGGTCCTTGTAGCATGTTATGTGATCATGTGGGATTTATGTATGTTATGAACCATATTATGATATATATATATATATATATATATATATATATATATATATATATATATATATATATATATATATATATATATATATATATATATATATATATATATATATATATATATATATATATATATATTTATTGGTTGTGATGCTTATGTGTGTATGCATAAAATGATTAAAAACCTATGATGATGAGTAAGGAAACCTTAGGAGTATAACTCAATTAATAACTTAGAAAGATAATCTAGGTTATGGAAATGAGTATGTGGTGATGCTTGGACGCAAAAGGTACCTCGGTGTGTATCGCGGACAAGTATTCACTTTATTAGTGAATCAACATGCATTGTATGGAACATGTGGTATATATGTGAATGGGTGAAGATGATCACTTAGTAATTGACAGAAAAACATGTGAATGGGTGGATATGATGACCTGGTATTTGATGAACAACATGAGAACTGGTGAATGTATCACCTAGTAATTGATGTGAGCAATCACGATGATGTGGAAGCTAATCACCTATTTAGATGTTTTCTTGTGAATGTGCATATACCATTTGAGAGGCTTATGTAAAGCAGAAAATGGGGATGTGGCACCAATGACGAGATATTATACACATACCATTTTAGAGGCTTATGTAAAATGGTAAATAGGGATGTGGCACCAATGATTCGTACCTCAATTGAGTTTCAGTTCCAAGCATGTTGGACATGAGGGAAAGGTGGGAACCTAAGTGGGTTTGAGTCCTATACAATGAAAGATACTCTAAGTGAGTTCGAGTCCCATATGACTGACAATCGCTTGAACTGGGTTTGAGTCCCATAGAGGTCCCGATATCCACCGCGAAAGTCGAATCATTACGAGCATGCGTGAACCGAGCTTGCCCTAGACGTAGGTCCGTTCAAGGATTGATGTTTCGTGAATACAAATAGTGATGGTTTGAGTTATGAGAACTCAAGTGACATGTCGCCATACATTGCGAATACCCCTTAGATACTTAAGTATTGGTTACGTGGTGTGAGTGATACACAAGTGACAAGATGTAGACTTACGTTAGGAATCTATTAGAGAACCCTGTAGAGCCGAGCGAACCCATAGGATATAGGAATTCACTGAGATTATTATCTCATCCCATTATCATTGTTATTTTTCAGGTATTCCTTGCAAGTTGAATTCAAGAGGAGTTGTCTGCTGATATTTGAAGGATCCGACTATTGTGATCTTCTGATGTGGATTATGTGCAATGGAGATATTGTACATAGATCTTAGGTTTTTATTTTAGGCACTATTTTATAATATGTGCCATAGTTTTATATTTTAGTTTGGACATGTGTATACAATGAAGCCGTTAGACACTTGTGTTGTATCAGTACTAAAAAATTAACACTTGTATGATATTATTCTAGATATATATTATACAGAGCGTTACACTCTCCCTCTCTTGAGAAAGTATTTTATTTCACTTTAAAATTGTCTTAATGGTAGTAAGTGAAACTTTGGTTGTGAGGAAGAATTTTTGTAAGTGGTCGTGCTGGTCGTTTTTATTCTTAAGGGTGCGATACTCTTAAGAGACCGAGTTTGGTTCTTGAGATCAATCTGTTATAAAATCTCTATTCTTGGTTTATTAAGCTTTGCCGAAAAAAAGCTTTCTTTTGGTTATTGAGATCAACCATAAATCTCTAGACGGTTCGTTAGCTTAGCCTAGGGTAAAAGCTATTATTGGTTGGAGATAAGTCTGTTAAAATCTCAAGATCATATTGTATTAAGATTTGTGTGCATAACCTTCAAAAATTCAAAGTTTATAGTGAAACTCTCAAGAATACCACTCGGGAACAAAACTAAGCATACGTTCAGTCAAACCTGTATAAATCTCCAGTGCAATCTTTCTAACCTATCATTTTACTTTCTGCCATTTACTTTCATTATTTAATTTCCGTTGCAATTACTCATCCAAAAATACTATACGATCTTAAACGAGAAAATATTAAAATTAATCACGAATTTTGAATACCACAATTCACCTCCCCTTTGTGCTTGAAGTCACTTGTCTATCATATCCTCCAAACCAAATAAAGATTTTCCATTGGCTTATCTCGAACCAATATGGAGTTTTACATTGGCTATCCTCCAAACCGAGATGGACTTTTGAGTTGGCTATCCTTCAAACTGAGATGGAGTTTTGAGTTGTCAATCATCCGAACCGAACATGCGTTTTACACATGCAGACCTTCGAACGAAGGTGAGATTTTACACAGACTAATCTTAACCAAACTGAAGTTTTAGTCCATACTAATCTCAAACCCAGGAACCAAAATGAGATTTTGCACACACTAATCTCAAACTAGTATAGATTTTATCAGGGTTAAGTTCAAGAATTATTTATGGAGATTTTGATGATTGATCTTCACAAATAAAATGAGAGATTTTCTTCTTGGCGAAACTCACAAATCAAATCGAGACACCCTAAGACAATACCACAAAAACAAATCAGAGTTTTTAGTAGTTTAACTCGCAATCAAACAACCTCTTATAGAGAAAATATTTTCTCAAAAGATAATATACTCTTGATAAATTACAATTAAACTCTCACATAGAACAATGATCCTCCCTTAGACACAAAAGCCCTCTCGAAACACTAAGACAAGACACAATATATGTGAGAAATCGAGAGATTTATAAAAGAAAACGAGAAAGAATGAGAAAATGAGATCAAAACTCATTTTCTGAATATAAAAAAATGACAATGAATCTCAATTTCTTATTTTAATTTAATACAATAAAAAATATAAAAAAATATCATGAAAACTTTTTAAAATAACTTAAAATCCCAATTCAATATAACCTAGACGAAATTGATGATTTATTGAAGAAATAAATAGTTAAATTTGAGTTTTTAGAATTTGAAAGCTTAAAACCAAAATTTCCCACCATTGCCACTATTCACTCATAGAGAGTGCTGCAACAGAGGATCCAGGTTCTTTAAATCTATGTTGGTGTATGAAATATATTCCTAATAAGTGTAAAACACTCATAGTACTAATTTGTGCATTCATTCATTATACTTGTCTCTGTCTAGTAGCTATCACATTTTCCCATGTTGATTTTGTATCTCTTTTTCTAAAACCTTCACTTTGTTTAGATAGTTCGTTACTATGGTGGTTGCACTTTCTTAATTTATTGATAGGTTAGTAATGGAAAGTTGTTGTTGGTAGGACCCCTCTTATCTAACTAAAGTCATGCTTGCTTACTTATGAGGTAATCAACATGAATAAGATTAGAGCTAAGCTTTGGCAATAGAACATGCAGTATAGAGAAAGCATAAAAAAACTCAAGTATATTTATTAGGATTTTGGAAGTTTTTATGACTAATTTTAGCTCTACTAATATCCAAACATATACTTATGTATGTAAATGTTTGTTCCTTTATGGTTTCTCTATCTTAATATACTTTTCTACCCTTTATGTTTTGTTGATTAATGATGCATTTTGAAGCAACCTCAAGCATTGGTCAATTCTTATCATGTGTATTTATCTTATGGTTTTTAGGATTTGTGGACATGAATCTTATCACATATTCTCTATAGTCTCTATAGTGTCTACTAAATTTGTGATTAATCATTGTATTATTTGAAGTCAAAGCAACATGATGTGTTGTTAACGACATGAATTGGATCTCTGAGGTGGACAAATGGTACTTTGTTTTCTTCCATTCTTTTAACTTTTTTTTCTCTACCTACACCCAACTAAGAATCCTCTCACAAATCTCAATTCTTAATACCCAAGAAAATCTTGCTATGCCATTTTATTTCCAAACACACAATCGTGAAAGCTAGGGTTCGAACCCTGATATTGTAGTCCAATCTAGTAATATAATCTTTTATCCGCTGAGTTATGATTTACTGATCACAAATACATGATTTTAATTGGAAGATTATATACCATAGAATTAAATTACAGTCAGTTACATATATAATTTTAGAAATAGTTATGATGAAACTCGAATATTTATAATGATCCGACGATTCAGATTGATCGAATGTGAAATTGCTTGAATTAAATCATGTATCATATCATACCCATCAAATCCTCTAGCCTACTTGGTCCCTTTGGGGGATGCCAATTTATTAAATTGATTGCTTCTTGTAACTTTTTGACAATCCTTCTACCTTTTATGAGTCAGTAGAATGTAAGGAAGTTATAATGAGTAACATCACTCAAAATAAAGAACTCTCATAGTGACTGTAAAAAAGACATCCATTACCTTACAAGAATTTGATTTCCTTCTAGTGCATGAGTTGGTTAATATTTTTGCGGTTTCATTTTGGTACATTAACCAACTTAGTGCTTAAACTCTTGGTTCTTTTGATCATCTATAATTGTTTAGGCTTTAACATACACCACTTTAACCACCACACACATAAGTGCTCTAATCTATGTATAAACATGTTTTGCAGGGGTTGATTTTAAAATAATCAGATCTTCAAGACAAGATATTATTATCATTAGTACGTCAGCAGGGTGTATTAATTAATAAATAACTTGAATGAATAAAGTAGATTTTTGGTTCTTCAATTCAACTTGTTTTGAGAGTTGAGATGATGATTAAATAAGGAAAATGTAATTGTCCATAGTTAGAAATGTGCATGTTTTTCTTGCTCTAAAAAGATAGTCTAAAAAGTCAAGATATGGTTGCACCATTTCTTTCTTCTTTTTTAGCATGATTCACCTTTATATTGAAAGGAATATGCTTGACAAAGCTATACAAGGTTAAAGTAAATCACTTTCTTCAATGTCAATGTACCATAGACTTATTTTTTAAAACTATTTTATCAATAAAGTCACCATTCTAGTGCTAAATTACATGACTTGCAAATATAATTTTCAGCCCTATAGTTGGCAAAAATAAATAATTGAAGAGAAAATATATTATGTAAAACAAAAAAATAGGTTAGAATATTTTGAAGATGATTAAAGCTTTGATACTTTGGAGTGGGAAGTTAGAGTTATTCATGTAACTCTAACTCATCTTTATAAAACTCGTAAAACCGGTTTGTAAAGTGAGGGATACTATTCTATTTAATTTGAGAGATACTACTCTATTTAATTTGAGATTTCCCAGCACTCTTTAGGTCTATAGTCTAATTCATAAACTCTGATATCATATTAGAGTTTGACTTAATTCATTATTATAAAATCAGGAAGTAAGGTGAATGTGTCACTCTATGCAAACTCTTTTAAGATTCTATCTCTAATCAATTTGAGACTTTAGAATTTTTCAATAATATTTACTACAAAATAAACTCTATTTGTTTCTGAGTCTAAGAGACTAATAGACGCATGTTTAGACGATGCTCCAAATTGGAATATTTTACTTTGGGGATTTCTTAATTCACCCTATATGTTTCTTAGGCACCACACAAAAATGTTAAAATGCTCATCAGTTTCTGGAGATGCATCTTTGGACGCACCTAATACACATCCAACGTAGGCCATTATGAGTGATGTCATATAAATTGAGTTTTTTTAATTTCGGAGATGCATCTTCGGGTTATTTCAAAAAATATCCATAATTGATCAGCTCAGTGAAAATTCCGGAGATGCATCTTTGGATGTTTGGGCGGGATTTTGAAATGTTTTGTCACCTTTGCATGTCAGATATTTTCGGAGATACATCTTTGGAATAATATGATAAAACACACAACTACATGATCTTACAACCATTGTTATTTTTCTTTACAAATCCTCACCAAAAACCTTTCAATTCTCAATCCACATTTTCACTCAAAATTTCCAATCTCGTGGTTCATCACACCAAGGGGAGCAAAAGAAGTTAGAATTTTAGGTAAAGATCATCTATTCCAAGCTGCATTTCTCACATTAATCCTGATTTTTGTTTGAAAAAACAAGCATTTTTTCGGGAAATATATTTCTGGAGCGTGATGAAATTTTTTGGAAATGCATTTCCGGTATCAGTCTGTGTTCATTCGATATCAGTCTGTGTTTATTTTTCTAGCTTTGTTTTCAGCAGTGGCGCTTATTTACTATTTTGTGGTAATTGTTTTTATTAGATATGGTGCACCCCGATATTTTCTCCTAACAAGTTATGTCTCTGAATATTCAAGGTGTTGTTGCGAAGACGGTAGATGTTGGTAACCAATTTGAAAATGAACAACAATTTGAATATCATGATCAAATGCTTCAATGGATTTGTATGAAGGCCTTTAAATAGGGATTTAGTGTGGTTATCGGAAGGTCTGATAATGGTTCAGATATAATATATGATTTTTTGACAATGATGTGCGAAAGAAGCGGGAAATATAGAAATCCACTTCAGAATTTTAAAAGTGACGACACCGGTTCAAGAAAATGTGAGTGTCCCTTTAAGGTCCGTGGTTACATGTTGGCAAACAAAAATTGGAGATTTAATGTCATGTGTGGTTTGCATAACCATGATTTGTGTAAAAAGTTAGCCGATCATTCAATTGCGTGTCGGCTCATGCCGGAAGAGAAGGAATGCGTTGTTGACATGACATTGAATTTGGTTCAACCGAAAAATATACTTGCAACAGTGAAATGGAAAAGACCCGAAAATATATCAAATATCAAGCAAGTGTATAATATTCGGTACCAAACTAACAAGGCACTTAGGGGGGATAAAACTGAAATGCAACAACTCTTGAAATTCTTGGATGATAAAAGTTACATGTCTAGGTACCGAACGTGCAAGGATGGCGTTCATGTTAGAGATATATTTCGGACTCATCCTAATTCTATAAAGTTGTTCAGGATGTTTCCTACGGTGCTCATACTTGATTCAATGTACAAGACCAACAAGTATAAACTTCCATTGTTGGAGATGGTTGGTGTTACCTCAACATTGAAGAATTGGTTGGGAAATAGTAAAGGCGATTTTTGTAGAGATTGAGACTCCATGAACCAAATGATTCAAAACCAGCATAATAAGATACATACATTATTTGGTCAGAGCATTACAGTTCTGGAAGACAGATTTAAAGATAATATTCTTTATTCTCAGTTGGTCGGCAACATATCTCGAACGAGTTTGAATTATATTTTTCACGAGGCTAAACGAGCTGATAATGTAGGCCCCGATAGCGCAAAGCGTGAATGCACAATTGTGAAAATATATGGTCTCTCATGTGCTTGTGTTATTGTAGAAAAGGTGAAACTTGGTAGCTCGATAAGATTGGATGAGGTTTGCACTCATTGGAAGAGGCTTATGTTTTATAATGATGGTGACATGAAAGACGGTAAATCAAATATCTATATTTTGACCGAATGGGAAGTGATACAAGATATATTTTTGAAAGCCGGTGACAACATGAAACTTCACATAAAAGAACAATTGAGGAAAATTGCTTATCCAGAAACCACCAACTTGAAACCACCCTTTCAACCAGTAAAAACAAAAGGTGCTTTATGATTTTTCAGCAAGTGTACCGATAATGTCAAAACAATAAAAAGATCGAATCCATAGGGACTGCCTTCAAGCAAGACAAAACGTGTGCAATGTATAGAAAACTAGTTAAAATGGGAGATTTTCGAGTTTCAGTGGGAAAATTAAATAAACGAGTAAACAATATCACGAGAGCGACCAGGTTGTATTCTAGAATCCCCTATTCCTCTATTGTTGATGTTTGATTCCTTGTATGAATGGTCTTATCACTATAACACCACAACAAATTAACAAAACCGTTATAACCGATCCCTCATGAAATAACTCACTAATCACTACTCAGAGCTTTCTATCCCTAGTCCGCCAGCGTAAGCAGGATTAAGCAATGCATATAACATAATTGTCTATGCCACTACATGGGGTTTCCTATTCCTATTCAACCAGCGTTAGCTCAACAATTGCCCTAAGTCCAACATATAGACTAATGGTTAATATTCCCTATGTGCCAAAAATCAGATTAAAAAAGTATCTGACATAAAAAACATTAAGAATAATAAGCAATTGGATGGTATTATAGATCAAAAGATTCATACAATAGTCAAATCAACATAGAATCCATCAATATAGAAAGAGGTTCATCATATTAAAACCTAACCTAGAGGAGATTAGCTACTCATAATACAATTAACAATTCCATAATTGATAAATAAAGATAACATGTGAAATCCCTTGAAGTAATGGCCTCTAATGGCTTCAAATGCTCTAAAAATCACCATTTGTGCTCTCAAAATCGTGCCTTGATCTCCCAATTTCGTAACCCTTGTGAAAGTGCAAAAAATCCCCTTTTAAATGCGTCAGAATGGACCAGAACACGTCAGAAAAGCCCATAAATAGTGCATATCATGCGCATAATACTTGCATCGCGGTGCAACCTTTATATCACTATCATGCGCGATGCAACCTTTATGTCACTATCGCACGCGATGCTGCGTAAGGTTGTGTGTGATTATTCCAGTGGTTGCATGCTTTTGCTCCCCTTTTCACTTAAACTTTCACTAACTCCATAATTTTCACACTTAACTATTTTTTCCTCATTCTTTGGTCATTCTTATTCATTTTAACTCAACTTTCACTTGTTTTTCTTCGATTCTTTAACTAATATATGTAATGACGAGCTATCATCAGTGCTCTAAAGAAGCTCAAGCCTACATCGAGTGACAACCCAATGGTGTTGTCTCCTTCATATTTTGAATATGTTGATAAAGTTTTTCCGGACTCACCAACTCCAAAATCTCTAAAAAGTGTTTCCAAAGGAACTCACATTAGCAAACCACCTCCTACGCCGCCTCCACCAAAAATTCAATTCTTTGTCGAGATGCCGACTTTTATGCACAAATACATCGAGTGGATTGTCAATGTTGAGGGGATGGTAATTATGGATATCGAGCTGTTTCAGATTTACTCAGTAAAGAAGAAGATAATCATACTCTTATTCGCCATCAATTTATCAAAGATTTAAGGACTCATAAAGAATCATACACACGGCTGTACGAAGATAAATAACCCTTTGATGAAGTTTATGAGCCTCTTGTTCCTTGCCTTAGTGGACCGACATCGGAGGAAAAATGGATGTACTTTCCTGAAATGAGTCACCTCATATCATGTGTGTATGATAGGGTGTATGTTGATCTTACACAATACAGTTTTTCAGAAATCTTTTTCCCATTGCGTACCTCCCCACCTCAAAATTAAAATGATCGTATTATGTGTATTGAGTGGATTTCAAAATCAAAGAGTTTTGTTCAAGTTTATTTGAAACTGAGATGCCTTATACCACTTACATCACTGAAATGGACGACTCACTCAACAACAACAACCGAGACTCGGCCGGACCATTTTATGGAAATAATGCAAAAGTTTCAGAAATTGAGCAACATTGAAAGAGAATCGAATACACAAAAGTCAAAGAGGGGTACCACCCATAGATTAAGCCGGTGGAAAATATTTCGATTTGTTTTAATTCCGTATTTATCCAGACAAATAAGTGTATGTAATTGCGTATCAATATTAATAAAGTGTAATTTATTCAATTTTGTCATATTATGTCTTAATACATTTTTTTATCTTTCTCATAACAACATTTGTTCATTTGTAAGAAAAATGTTCTATTTTCAAACCTATTCAGGAGAGGTTCCGAAGATGCATCTCCGAAACAAGATAATAGGGTGTGGAACCAGATATTTATCTCTGGAATCAACATGTCAGGTTTTGAATGGTCCACAATTTTCTACAACTTCTATAAATTAAGCTACCCTTGTTTCTTATTTCACTCAGACTGAAAATGTGTCAAATGTCACAAATAAAAATCAACTTCTATGTCGCAAATGTCTTATTCTCCAACACAACTCCCGGGCGAAACTTTAAGTTCATCGAGTACACATCTCTTATAGATATTAAATACGAAATCCATCATCTCCTACCTTACGGAGATAATCAAAGAATTGTGAAGCTCGAGTATCGTTCACCATCGATTGACAATGGAGAGAAGATTAAGTTCAACAAATTTGAGCTCAAGACGGATGCAAATGTAAGGGCTATGTGGAATACATTTTTTCATTTTGAGACAAAAGTTTTGCTCGAGTTGAAAGCGACGATTCCAAGATCGGTCGAAGATATTCTGAAGACGTTGAAGCGTCCGCCTAAATACTGAAGTGTAATGTTGTATTTTATGTTATAATCATCTATATAATGCTTATTTTATGTTATGAATGTTAATTTTATTTTGTCAAATTGCATGTTTTTGGTGTCTGCTTCTGGTACTGGTGTGCAAACGTTCCAGAAATGTATCTACGAAAATATCCCGAAAATGCATCTCCGAAATTAAGAAAACCTAACTTATAAGACGTCACTTAAAATGACCTACGCTGAGTGGGCATTAGGTGCGTCCGAAGATGCATCTACGAAAACTCAAAAATATTTTAGAATTTTCATGTGATGTCTATGAATTATATAGGGTGTATTAAGAAATCCACTTTTACTTTTTCAATTTTTCTTTGCTAGGTTCGTGAGAAAAGAATGTCAAACTCATATCCAAACATACACTAGGCGTCCAATGCGAACTTGGCTTGTTCATTAACTTTTCTAATCATCTTTTTCATTAGATGATTCAGACTCTTATTGATGACATTAAATGTGTTTTTACATTTCATTTAGTTGCTTTGCAATATCTTATCTTTTGGATTTCGGCCCTATTGTATAAAAAAAACTCAAAGTATACTAGAATATACACTTACCCTAATTTTCTACCGTTGCTTATGCAACAACTTTATGAACCGTTAAAATTAAATAGAATTTTTTTAATGACATTATAATTAAAGAACACGAACGAGATACAAGGAGGATCAATAGTACAATTAAAACAAAGGAGACAAAAACAAAAGCTATAGCTATGTAAAACACAAACCAAAGAATGAAACAAAGCAAACCAACTAACTTGAAAGAGTTGTGTTTGTTAGAAATATAACTAGAGTAAATCTCAATAATTGATATAAATAAAATAAAATAAATTATAATAAAAAAATTTGTTATTAACTTGTAATTTTTAGATAGAAAAATTGTTAACTCTTTCAAAAAAAATTTGAACGGAAAATAGAAAACTCTCTCCACCACAATTTTTGTACGGAAAAATTATAAATTCTCTTTAGACACACAACTACACAAATCCCTAATACACCCAAGAGATTAAAATTGTTGTAGTGAATAAAATCAAACTAACTCTCTATATTTATATTAATCTTCTACTCGTTTTTTCTTCACAGTACTCGATGTGGGACTTAGATGAGTATCCACTTTAACACAACATATCCTTCCTTCATTCAAAGTCTCACATCTTTTCACTTCATAGTCACCTTCATCCTCACAAGCTAAAAGATCCTCTACACAACTAACCATATTTGTAGAAGGAGCGCTTTTCAATTCTTATGTCTTCTTCTTTATGCTTCACACATCTTCTATAAATTATGGACATCTAAATTGCATGTGACCAAATCATTGACAATAATGACACTTGACATAACTCATATCTCTTGGTTGAAAACTCTACCATATTGATCACCATTGTTCTTTCTGTGTCCTCCTTTGGCTACTAGTATCTGATTTTCTTCGGGAGATTGATCAATACATGTCGTTTGTTGACTCTCCTTCAATGATTTCACTACTTCATCTAAATGTAATGTGCTATTCTCCGCTAACATTGATTGCACTAATGATTTGTAAAATTTGGGTAGTGAAGCCAACAAAAATAGCGTTTGCTCTTCATCTTTGATATCTTCCCCTGCATTCATGATTCTAGATACAAACTCATTAAATTTATTAATATGATCAAATACATTACCTTCATCTTCCATCTTTAATGATTATAAATTCATTTTCATCATCAACCGATTGGTTAATGTGGTTGATGCAAACTTGCTTTCTAACAAATCCCACAGTTTCTTTGGAGACGTTTCTTTCAACGCAGTCACTTTAATTTGTGGAGTAAGTGCCAAGCAAATTGTACTCACTGCCTTTTTTGTATTGAATTCCAATCTGAATCTTTTATCTCACTTGGTTTTTCCTTTTCCAAAGCACAATCAATACCTTGTTGGACCAAATAGTCTTGTATCATACATTTCCATAAGGGGAAATCCATTCTCCTATCAAACAATGGAATGTCCAACTTCAAAGTAGCCATAATATTGTTTAAGAAAATAAAACTCAAATCAAATAAGATGATAACAAACATGTGATTTCCTCCCTTGATCGGAACCTTTGCTCTGATGCTAGTTGTTGGGAATATAACTAGAGTAAATCTCCAATAATTGATACAAATAAAATAAAATTAACTCACAAACAAAAATTTAATACTAACTTGCAATTTTTGGACAAAAATATTGCAAACCCTCTTAACAACTATTTTTGATTGGCAAAAATAGAAAATCCTCTCAACAACTATTTTTGTACGGGGAAATTGTAAACCTTCTCTAGACATATAACTACCCAAATCCCCAACTCACCCAAAAGATATAATTGTTTTGGTTAATGAAATCAAACCAACTCTCTATATTTATAATAACATTTTACTCATTTTTTCTTCACATTACTCGATCTGGGACTTGGGTGAGTACCCACTTCAACACAATAGTGTTAAGGATTAAAAACAAGTAAATCAACTAGTAAACCACTTATACCATTGGGGATCACTAGGTGACATGTGGACCATGATTCTCTATGTTGATACTTGACGCATTTAGTGTAAATTAGGATTGTTTGATTTTTTTCTAAAAACAACAAATGAATTAAATAAGTGAATGCGGTAAAAAACCTGATTGTAGAGAATCAAAATTCCTCTTCTCCCTTAAGCTAGGGAAAACAAAAGACAAAATAAAAGAGAACCAGAATTCAAATTCAGCAGAAGGAACAATTAATACCAATAACGGACCTAACCACACTAAAAAAATTGACCCCCTCAACCCAACTACACTACCTACTATCGAACCAAATACAAAAAATGATCATCCTCCTATTATAAATGCGAACACAAATAACCACAAATTATCTAAATCATTTCCACAATTTTTTTGGGGACCTATATCTACCAAATGTTGAAGGCTCGTAATTGTTAAAATACAAGAGACTAAGAGATATTTGAATAAACCGTGTGTTTTGAAAAGTACTACGGAGACTATATTATATATATAAAGATTAGAACTAATTACATAATATAGTCGATGTGTAACTATTCTATATTCAAATATTCTCAACACTATATAGTTAAACGCACAAAGCGTGCCACATATATAATTAGTTTCAGGACTTCAAAGGGATTTTGTAAACACATCTACCAATTGGTCATTAGAGTTGATAAAGCTTATGACGATATCGTCTGATTCAATCTTCTCTCTGACAAAATGACAAACTATCTCAATATGTTTGGTCCTCTCATGGAAGACTGAATTTGAAGCAATGTGCAATGCAACTTGATTATTACAAACAAGTGTAATTGGCATTGCTTCTTCAATTTGAATTTCTTTGAGCGACTGTTTTAACCAAATGAGTTCACTTGTTGCCATTGCCATGGCCCTATACTCTGCCTCGACACCTGATCTTGCGACTATATTTAGTTTCTTACTTTTCCAGGATATAAGGTTTCTTCCAACAAGTACATAATACCCAGAGGTGGATCGTCAATCAATGCGCGAACCTTCCCAAACAACATCAGAGTATGTCCTCTATCTTCATCATGAGGTTTTTTCCTGGAGCACATTTGATGTATCTAAGAATCTGGAACAACAACATCCATGTATTATTGGCAAGGAGAATTTAAGAATCGACTTGCCACAGTAACTGCAAAAGAAATGTTTGGGCGAGTGACTGTGAGATGATTCAATTTTCCAACCAATCTCCTATACCTTCCCGAGTCAGATAGAGGCTCCCACTGATTAGTTAGGAGTTTGACACTTAGATCCGTAGGAGTATCAACTGGTTAAGAGTTCAACAAACATGTTTCTTCCAAAATATCCATAGCATATTTCTGCTGAGAAATCACCAAACCATCTTTAGATTGAACTACCTCAATACCCAAAATTTAAAGGAGTTTACCAAGGTCTTTTGTATGAAATTGATTCAAGAGATATTGTTTCAACATGAGTATTCCCTGATAATCACTACCAGTTATGACAATATCATCTACATACACAATAAGGTGAATACACCCTTGGACTGAGTGATGATAAAACATGGGATGATTAGCTTCACTATGGACCATACCAAATTGTTGTACTACGGTGCTGAATCTTTCAAATCAAGCTCTCAAAGATTGCTTAAGACCATAAAGAGACTTGTGTAGCCTACAAACCATACTCGGTGACTCCCCCTGAGCAACAAACCCAAGTGGTTGCTCCATATATACTTCCTCTTCATGATCACCATGTAAAAATGAATTTTTGATGTCAAGTTGATGAAGAGGCCAATGTCGAATGGCTGCAATGGCGAGAAGAAGTCGAACTGATGCCATATTTCCCACATGCGAGAAAGTATCACTATAATCCAACCCAAAAATCTGAGTGTGTCCCTTGGCTACCAAATGAGCTTTGAATCAATCAATCTTACCATTTGGACCAACCTTCATTCTATAAAGCCAACGATAACCTACCAAAGATTTCCCAGGGGGAAGAGGAACCAGTTCCCAAGTACCATTGCTTTAAAGAGCACACATCTCATCTATCATTTCTTGCCTTAATTCAGGGTGAGAGAACACTTCACCTGAAGTTTTAAGAACAGAAACACAAGACAAACAAGACAAGCAAGTATGATGCAAAGGGGAAACATTGTGATAACATTAATCAATATAATGTGGAGAAGGATTTCATTTTTGATATATACCTTTTCGAAGGGAAATCAGAAGATCAAACTCAGGTTGTAGGATCGGATCCGGTGATGGGGGGGGGGGGGGGACTTTGAATGGGGGATTTTATTGTTAAGGACAAACTAGGGCATGCGATTTATAAGGTAACACGATGTTAGCACAACATCCCCCAAAACGAAAGTGGAGCATTACCATGGAGAAGTAAGGTTCGAGTGGTTTCTACGAGATGTCGATTTTTGCATTCGGCTACCCAATTTTGCTGAGGTATGTGAGAGAAAGATGTTTGATGGAGAATACCATTCTGTGACATAAAATTTTGAAATTGTTGGGATAAATATTCACGGGCATTGTCACTTCTTAAGGTATGTATAGACACATCGATATGAGTTCTTATTTCTCGATAAAGTTGTTCAAAAACAGAAAATAATTCATATATATTCTTCGTTAAAAATAACCACTTGCAACATGAAAAATCATCAATAAAGATAAAAAAATACCTAAACTCAAAAGTAGAGACAATACGTGAGGGACCCCAAAAATCGGTTTGAACTAAAGCAAAAGGGGACGAAGCTCGTTTTGATTGGGAAATTGACTACGAGTGTGTTTCTCTAAATGATACGGCTCACAATGTAAATTAGATACCTTTGATAAAGTTGGCTCCAACTTCTATAGTTTGGAAAGACTGAGATGACCTAACTGAGCATGGATAGTGAGTGAGAATTTTTGGCTAAGCATGTCTGAGATGACACTGAGAGGTAATAAAGGCCTCGAGACTCATATTTTACGCCCATCGTCCGTCCCGAACTCCAATTATGCAGGGTAACATATTATTGTTAGTGAAGGCGACACTACAATCAAGATAATGAGTTAAACGACTGACTGAAAATAAACTAAATGGAGAATTAGGTACATAAAGGACAAAAATAACAGAGAGAAGGTATAATTTGAACAATACCAATCTCTTCGGACCAGGTTTGAGAACCATTGGCAGAAAATATAGTAGGTAAAAAATCAGACGTATAGAGGAAAGAGAAAAGATTTTTATCACCGGTAACATGATCAGACACACTAGAATCAATGACTAAAGGTCCAAGATAAGATGATTGAGAGAGAAAAATAGATGAATTACTAGTGTGTGCTACCGAAGCAGTAGAATCCGAGTTTTGATAGGAAATCATCGTAGATTGGCGTAAAGTTCTAAGGAGTAGCCATGAGTATATGAAGAGAGAAAATATCACTCGAACCGGGTGAAAAAGGCTTTGTTTGAAGTGGGTCGCAGTTTTTCGCAAGTGGAAAATAAAATTCGAGGCCGAATCTGAAACAGTTGCACAATGGCGATTGGGGCGGAGGAAAAATTGTCAGGATCGCCTATCGGACGTGTTATCACGTGAGGTTCAGGTGGTGGTGCTTAAGGCCCACGCACAGACACAGAGGTGGCGCGTGTGGGCGCATGCGTAAGTTTCTGCTGGTGAAAAAACGGGGAATAGCCGGATCAGAGGAGACGCTTCTGTCGATAAGGTTTGTTTATTGCTAGGTCATCGAGAACAGTAGCGACGACGGCGACAGTGCGCCGGTGACCGAAGAATTTTAAAAACTGATGCTGGAATGAGTCACAACAGTGTATGGAAGGCAAACCAAAATTATGACATGATTTGTGAAAAAAAATCACTAGAAGACAGTGGGTCAACCAGATAAAGAACGAATGATTGTCTCTCAGTAAGCTCTGGATAGTATGTTGAAATACAAGAGACTAAGAGACATTTGAATAAACCATATGTTTTGAAAAACACTACAAATAATATATTATATATAAAGATATTACATCTAATTACATGATATAATCGTGTAAGACTATTCTATATTCAAATATTTTTAACAATATATATTTACAAATATCAAAATAATATATATTTACAAATATCAAGATGAAGTCATTACACAATTTTGAAATAAGCCACTCAATCCAATGCCAAATCAATAACATAGAATTGCATTTTAAACTTATCATTGATCACTAAAAGTAGACCATGTGCACCCTATCCTTGGGCCTCACCACTAAAAGTAGACCATGTACACCATATCCTTTGGCCCGACCATCATATACCCTAGGATGTAGGAACCAATAAAATTTATAAAGCCAATACAAATAATGCATAGTTAATATTCTTCAACCTTGATTTCTTTTGATGAATGAAAGTAACACATCTATGCACACAAATTGACTAATAGTCAAAGAATAACCGGTTAAGGCATTGTATCTTACAAGATGTAGTGTGTGTAGTACATATGGACAAGAGAGAAAGACTAGCAAACCTCCAAATCTCTTCTTTTGTCACCTTTCCACATATGATCCAAATTAGAGGCGTATATAATATATATATCTTCTATTCATACATATATACATTTTGAGTCTATTTTACTTCTTCATGCAATGAAACTTAAGCAAGTGTATCTTATGCACATAATAAATCAACAAAATAATAACTGTTATACACACGCATATAACTATCATTAAGTATGTGCCGTCTTAACTTTACTAATTATCAATATATCTTCAATTACACGTGTGTATGGATCATTATGTGAAGTGGAAGCAAATAACTTGCCTTCATTATAAAACAAAGGAGTATAGTATATATATATATATATATATATATAGATATTTTCTGTATATATATATTTATGTATATATATGATGATAATTACCTTGTGAGTGAAGAAAAAAGGGCATGGAGTCAAAGACAAGAAGACACATATATCTTAATATTTCTCAATGTCTCTCTCCAAACCGTTTTCTTTTTCAACTAGACTCATTGATCAACCAACCAACTCCTCTTTCTCTTTCTCTCATCACTACTCTTCCCTAATTTGTAAGCAAACCCCACAACCATCACCATCATCATTATCATCATCATTCCCACCCTATGAAGCTTCTTTCTTTATTATATATATACATATATAACTTTCTCTCTCTATAAATCCTTCTCTTATGATCTCTACATCAAGAGGAGAAGGAGATAGAATGAGGAAACCAGAAGCTGCATCATCTGGTAAAAACAGCACAAACAATAAGCTTAGAAAAGGGTTGTGGTCACCAGAGGAAGATGAGAAACTTATGAACTACATGTTGAACAGTGGACAAGGTTGTTGGAGTGATGTTGCTAGAAATGCTGGATTGCAAAGATGTGGAAAAAGTTGTAGGCTAAGATGGATTAACTACTTGAGACCTGATCTTAAACGTGGTGCATTTTCACAACAAGAAGAAGAACTTATCATCCATTTGCATTCTCTTCTTGGAAACAGGTTAGTTTATTAACTTTTTTCTAACTCTTTATTTTATTTTATGTTATTACCAAGTTTCTTTTCCATATATGCATTATTATTAACATTTTCATGATTATTTTTTTGAAATTTTGTATGATCTTTGAGTACTTGCTCCACCATGTATTTCCAAGTATTTAGCATATATATCAGACATGTCTAATATCCGTAGTTTTCATCTTTATCTGATAAAGTGAAAGTGTTATAGTACTAATAATATGAATGATTAGTGTTTGAAAATAAATATATTTTTTTGTGTCTTATTCAACACCATATAACTAGAGTCTCAACTCTTTTATTTTTATTGATGAATAAGATTTGTTTTTTTTTTCTCTCTATATATATTCATCTTTTTTCTGTGTCCATCACTATTGGATTTGGTCCAAATATAAACTATGGTTAATCCGAATACTCATGATATCATGATAGAAATAAAATTTAATATAATCAATCTCTATAAAATTGACTTTTTATCTTTAATCAATATGAGAAGTAGGAATGGAACTAAAAAATTTGAGTAATGGAGGCAATATTTACATATGAATTTATAATTATTTAAAATTTTCTTAATTTTAAATAAAAAATAAAACAAGTGTTTGAAATAATTTATTAATTAGAATACTATAGTTTGTATTTAAAAATAGTAAATAAATATATAAAATTTAGATGCAAAATATTATAGATGTATCCTTTACAAAAATAAACTAGGTAAAAGAAAAATAAAATAGAAAAATATATATTATTAAACATATGTTTTATTTAAAAACAAAGAAACTAGGTTAAGATTTAGGGGATTTTATTATATTGTTTTATCATATTGATATTAGAAACACATGTATAAATTAGGAAGAGAAATTAAAATGAAGTGGGGCACATGCCTACACTTTCTGCAACGTAGCTCCGTCCCTGATGAGAGGTTAATTTTTTTTTAATACACCCGATCTCAACCATCAGTATTTAATATGAATATAAATAGTAGATAGTTTAAATTATTTAATATGCGGGATTTGGATTTGTCTCTAAGCTATCTTTGTTTGATATTCAAAAAAATGAAAAAAAATAATTTTAGTTAAGAATAGGTTGATGGTAAAATAATTTATGTAAAATTGAATTGAATAATAAATTTTAATTGACAATCAATTCTAAAGGCAAATTAAAAGCTTTAAATTGTACCTTTAATATAGAAATAAAATGAATTATACTCGACAACATTTAAATATGTTTAAATAAAATTTACATTTTTAAATTAATTTTCTTCTCCTCCAAAAATAATACCAAATATATTATATTAAAAAATAAAGTGGAATAAAAAAACATATATTCTGATATTTATAATAATTTAAAAATATTTCTAAATTAATGCTATCAATTCTCCACTAGAACACCAAATTTCTTTTTAGTGAATATAAAAAATCCAAATTCAAACCCCATTAATAACTTAAAAAAAAGATAAAAAGTAAAATTTTCTGTTATTACTATGTGCCCATCCTAAATTTTCTATGTAAAATTTTAGTTAATAAAAATTTAATTGATATTTATCCAACAATTTATGATATATAATATATTCACACTATTTTTCCTTTAAGAGTTGAAATAATTTTTTTACTTTTTAAAATTATCTTACTCACTCATACAGATAAATTTTATAATCAAAATTTAATACAAGTAGTTGATATGTATGAATGTTCTATAAAAGAGAAGTATTAGAAAAACTCTATTTTCAATATTTTTTCTAACATTTATATGCTTATTTGATAAATCTCATTTGAATCTCACCACTTTATATATATGACTTATTTTTCAAATTAAAATTCATATAAATTTCATCTAATGAAAAAATTCAATAAGTTAATTTTTTTTTGAAAAGAGAGTTATTTTTCAAAAAATTATGCTAAAAAGTCCAAGACATAATTTAAAGAAGTCATACAATTTTCTAAAAGGATTTGTTTTAATTCTTTAGGTGTAAAAATTGAAGTCTTCCCCAATTAGTCTAAGATAACACATCTAATTCAAAGTTTAAAAAAAATACATGCACAACAACAACATGCATAAAATATAATAACAATATTATTAATATATGTATACTAAGACACCTCCTTGTAGAAGACAAAAGTACAATGAAAACAACATATAGACACTGATTCGTCTTTATTTGTACTTCGAGTTGAAGACACTCCATAAACACTACATGAATTCTTCAAATAAAAATATATAAAATAATTAACTTCCATGCAAAGCATGCATTCTTTTTTAGTTATAAAAAATTGACACAAATCAATAAATATATTTACATTCATAAACACTCAACTCAATTAACTTCCTTGTTTAACTCGCTGAAGCCAATATTGTTAGGTTTTACGTAATCAGCATGTTTCGAAGTTCGAAGGATATTAATTTTGTGCTATATATATTCATATTTATGAACTATTAAGCAAACATATTAAATCATGCTTCGGTTTTAAAGATGGTCTCAAATAGCGGCGCGCTTACCAGGAAGAACAGACAACGAAATCAAGAACTTCTGGAATTCGACGATAAAGAAAAGACTCAAGAACATGTCGTCGAACACTTCGCCAAACCCTAGCGACGAATCCTCGTACGACCCTAGCAAAGATCATAATAACATGGGAGGTTTCATATCATCTTCAACACAAGATCAACATATTGATAATAATCATTTCATGCCTATGTTCAATACTTCATCACCACCATCAATGCAAAACACAGTTTTCAATACCATCATCTCAGCTTCTTCTGGCGGTGGATTCTTCAATAACAACACTACAGGATCATACTTGTCACAGAATAATCATGACAGCAAAAGTACTTTTTATTTGGAAAAAGTGTTTGGGAGTGTAAATATTAATGGTGATGATGAAATGGGAATTTACAATGTTCCTCCTCTAGAGAGTGTTAACAGTACTATCAGTTATGATGAGCATAGTATAAAAATGGAGAAGAACATTGCATTCAAAGGAGAAGATACATATAACAATAGTAGCTATAACTTTGATGACATTAACAACATGGTTAATGTTAGCAAAAGAAGTGATAATCAAAATAGAGGTGAAGATGAGGTGGAGAATTTGTTTCATGGAGATTTATCTGTGGGAGATTGGGACTTGGAGGATTTGATGAAAGATGTTTCATCTTTTCCATTTCTTGATTTTTCAAACTGATATTTTCAGGATTCAACAAAGTGTTTTTTCAATTTTTACACTGCAGGGTTATATTTGTATTTTTGCTGTTATACAGTATATAGGGGAGCAAATTTTACTGATTAACAAGGTATAGCGTTGAAATAAAAGCCAATCAATGTATATTTGAATTGATGATATTGTAATTATTCTTTGCAAATTTGTCAAATTGAGGTCAATTTGTATCCCATATATGATATATATCAAAGTTCGAATCTGGTGACAGCGTCTAAACTAGTCATATCGATTTCGAACAATTTTTTATCTTGAATTTTTAAAGCACTTAAGTATTATTTTTCTTATAAAAATAAACGACAAATAATTAGGGTTGGTAAACGGGGATCTCCGTCTCGCTTAGACTTGTCCTGCAAAACCTTAAGAAAAAAAAAAGGGTTGAAGGAGATAGGTATTATATACGCACGAGCTCGAAACTTTGGTATGCCTTGAAAAAAATGAGTACAGGACAAGGTGCCCGACGACATTGCATTTATTTAGTCTAAAAGATGTATAAATTTATGTTAATGTCTACACTCTTAAATGTCCGAAAAAAAACATGATAAGATAATCAAACATATTAGATAATACAGATCTAAAATCTTAAAAAAAATGCAAACAAAACGAATGTGTTCAACGAATTGAATCCGTTTTGCTACCTCTAAAAACTACTATGATATGGAATGAGGTGGCGAACTACTTTTATAGTGGTTAGTTTGTATATTACTTTATTAAAATTGAATGCCATTAAGAATTT